>NC_080772.1:27927500-28005000 GCF_020826845.1 Diceros bicornis minor | reverse complement strand
GGGGTCGCCAGCAATCGCGTTCTGTAATGCCTGCAACTGAGTAGGTTCCACGTGCGTTTCGCCTACGACTTTGCCCAACACGGAAAGAGCAGATGAGATTTTTTCCTCTTTTTTGGGGTGTTTCTCGGGTTTGGTGGCCTCTAATTCCTCCTCTTTGATTTTCTTGACCTTGTTCGGCTTCGTTGGCTTTTTCTCAGATTCTTTGTTCTGCGGCTCGGTCTGCTGTCCTGACAGAGAGGATGGAGGAGGAGGAGGAGGAGGAGGTGGTGGCGGAGGTGGTGGAGTCTGCAGCAAAGGTTTGGTGGGGGCACTGCTGAGAGACAGGGCAGGAGACGAAGTAGCTGAAGTGGGAAACCCAAGCATGCCTGCACCGGGAGGTGTTAAAGCTGAAAACGACAACAGAGAGACGCCTGCGGTGAGTGCACCGAGCAACATGGAAGGCAGGATGCTCAACCCCCACGCAGAACTCACTGCGGACATCAGACATCAGAACAGGTGTATTACACACACCAGGAAACGTCACCCCACCAGCTTTCCTGGGTTTATAATGTTTCTTATATTAATCTTAACCGCCACCATAACTCTAAGGAACGGAATCTGCATAGTTGAGCAACAATTTAATCAGAAAACAAAAGACTCTCATAACATGAAAGACAGATGGTTAGAAAAAGCACACCATGGTTACTTCTAATTGATGCACTTTGCGAGATTCCTACTCTGTTATTCATTTTAACCAATTTTTACTATACCTCTGGGAAGGCAGACCCGCTCGTCCTTCACTTGAGCAGTCTGATAATTACCACGTTCAAAAAGTAATTAGCTATCAAAGAAAATGAAATCCATCTGCCTAAATTCCAGTAGAAAAATACATTTACATTGAATAAAGAAGGTGATAAGCTAATTAAACAGCAATAGCAAATGACCGTGGAAGACACCAAAAAATAACAACAGCGAAGTCGCAGCTGTTCATTACCAGGACTGAGCGTGGTTGGGCATGATTTCATTTTTAAGGGTACAGGTGAAGCTATTTATTACCATCCTGACAATTTGGCTAACGGAATACTTGATAGGAACTGAATATATGAACACTCAACTTTATCACCCCCAAAACATGCTTCTTCCAGGTTTGCTTGTAGTATGCAAAAATGATTCTCACCTCATTCGAGAAAGGAAATTAAATCCTCAGTAGGCAGACACATGTGGGGTAGAGTATGACTCCAATCACAATGCAAGAGATCTTCGCTGGGTTGCAAGTACTCAATCTAATGCAGTGCCTGGTAATAACCTACTACAAAGCCATTTTTATGAGCTGGAGAGTTGGGTAAAAATCTAAATGACAGTTCAGGATAGAAAAAAGAATTGTAAAAGTTGTGCCCTTCTTGAATATGTTTTTTTAGTGGCAAATAAAGTTGATTGCAAAAGGAACAGACTGGAAGCCTAATGGGTGGTGGTTCATTCTTGAAAGAGGGATGGCTCACTACCAAATGACCATGACAAGGACTGTGATGAAGGCCTGATGGAAGTATTAACCAGGAGAAGATGAATGGAGTTTAAATTATTAGTGCATAGCTGTAGAGAGAATGATCATAGATTTAAGACAACCATCTTTTTAATATTAGTCAAAGTCTTACCTCCATGCTAAACGCAACATTTGGGTGTTAAAAAAAAAATGAAAAACAAGTGACACAAAAACTGCATGCTTATATTTCTTTAGATAGAAAAAAACTCTAGTTTCTTAAATGGTCTTTACCCAGCTGAGAAAGCTTTTCTTAGGCTTAGCATTCAACATACTCAAGTCCTCAACATCCCTCTTAACTTGACCCTAATCATTATCACATTACTGTCAATTAGCCTAGCTTATTACTGACTGCTCTTCTTTATAACTTTACCACACCCAACTCTTCTCTAACCTGCTTTGGAATAATTTCTGTAGTTGTATCAGTGATAGTCTCAAAGGAATTTCCATCATGTTAGAGACCATTCTCCCAATATCCTTAACGGTGAGTGGGGACAAATTCCATTTTTTAAGTAAGAAAATTGAGTCCTAGAGCTGTTAGGTGACTTGACAGAGACAAATCTATGACTCAATGGTAGATGTGGGGCAGGGAAACTGAGTTTTATAGCTGCCACTCAAATTTATCTTCCTGTCTAATTGAATCAATTTCAAGTGTTAAATAATGCAAATGTTCAAAATTCAAGGACAAAAAGAAAAAAATCCCTAAAAATAACATTGTATTTCCAGAAGAAACTGATAGCAAGTATCCACACTTTACCTGGAGAATGGCTGACACATTTGAAATAAATGTAAATGAAAATGGCTTAAGCTTTGCAGGGCTATGGTAGGAATGAAGGAGTAAATTCCCAGATCTTTAATCCAGTTTAGTATGATAGACTTCTTAGATTCCCTGGGATTTAGATGTAGCCCTAGAGAAAACTGGGAAGTAATGGAGTTGCTTTTGGGAGTCCAAACTCTCAACTCCCTTGCCTTTATTCCCACATTACTATGCCTGGTATCTTCATCTTCTTTCCACTTGCCTCTCTATACAACTTTATTTGCAAGAAAGAACCAAAGATATGAATATACTTATTTCTTAAAAGACAATATATACTAGATTAGATAATCTGAGGTTTCTTCCTGCTATGGTACTCTGATTTCATGATATTCTATGCTATTTTCCATTTAACAGAGGATAATACATTAGGTCAAAGGAATTAATATCTAATTATAGAGTTTCAGGCATGAGTGATTCGGATGGAAGAAGCTTTACTAAGGATAGAAAAGCCTTCTTTACATTGTTAGAACAATGCTATGTTGGTAGCCAGCTTCTCTTGCCTACTCATAATGCCAAACTTAGTTCTAGGGTCTAGAACAACTACACTTCATACTCAACAATTGCACCCCTTTCACCAAAGTGCTGTTCCCTCCTAAAACTAAGGACATTGCTGACTTGCCTATGTCTCTGATGCTGTTCCCCCCTAAAACTAAGGACATTGCTGACTCGCCTATATCTCTGACTTGAGAATTTAAGACGAGAAATTTTAAGGAACTAAGAGACTTAAAAAAAATAGCTATGGTAGCTGGAAAGCAAGATGGATCAATAGTTGTTGACTCCAGCTTTCCCATCATTTGAGGCCCACAAGTTCCCATCCAGAGGTCATATAATGAAGTAATGGACAGTTTTAGAGGACTGCCCTAGGAACCCCAACTACTATAGCTGAAGACCATCAGGGATTCTCAGGAATTCAACATCTTGAGGAGTGTGCTAGGTTAAATAATCAGCTGTTAAGCAAAAAGTTCAGGAAAAGAGATACAGATTAAGGATAATGAACAATGTACACTGGGCCTACTAGTAAAGGACATAAGCCTGAAAAATTTGCAGTCAAAAGTTCAGTAGCCAACTGATTTATGAAAACCAGAAACAGAAGAGAAAAACTGAACAGTAATCACAGTACAGGAGAGGTGGTGCTAACTACAAACTAAACACATCTCAATTTTCATGTCTGTTACCGAGTTATAATGGTAAAGACACGACACATTCTTTCCTGTTCCCTAACTTCTACTCTGATTCTCTGAAATTCCACTGAGAGATTAAAGCTTTTCTACAGATAATCTCATATGACCATCATTTTATTTGGTTTTGTTTTCCTGAAACAGCTGCCTATTCCAGAGAGCAATGCTTTCAGAAGAAAATGCCCATCTCACAATGAATTTAGATACAGTTCCTTTTCCCCAAATTTCTTTGATCTAGGTCTCCCAGATGGAAAATTTATTTTTGAGGTGAAAATAAAACTAATTATGTACACAGGGCCAAAGATAATTGTGCTAAAATTATTAAAGACTTAGTCTTATCTAGATTTACCTCAAATATGCTAGTAAATTACATTGAAGTATGAGAAAAATGCAAAAGGCATGTTCTAAAGTTCCTTTTAAGGAAATTGAGTTAGGCAATATTTCCAAACACCAGTGGAACATATAAAAATCAGACATAAAGTAAATAAGTTAAAAATAGAAAATCAAGTTATTTTTCTATTCATCTTGAGCAAAATCGCAAAGGAAGCTAATATCCTAAAGAATAAAATGTAAACTTAAAGTTTTCTAATTTTTTCCAGGTATAAAGGCATGTGATTTTCTATTGTCACTTTCCCTTTCTGCATGTGATCATGATAGAAAAAGACAAACGTAGAAAACTTTTAAAGCAGAAAATAATTCACTTTATTAAAAAATGAGTAATAGTAATTAGTGATATTGAACACAGGGCTGGGTTATTGTTGCAGGCATACATGATGTCTATTACTCTTGAAAGGGCTTTCTCTGTGATCTGGAAAGACTAAATGATTTGTAGGTTTCTTGGAAGGAAGGTAAGGAAGTTTTGTGGGCATTAAAGCTGGTAAACCAGAACAGCAATTCCACCCAAAAAAAGAATAAAATGGGTGTTTAAATCAGGGAATTTAGAGGTTGGTAAATACTAAAACTGAACAGTACATTGCAGTTAAGTCAATTTTGGGGTGTAGTCTTTAGAATCAGACATTACAGCACATCTCATATTCGATGGAGTCCCTTTTTAGTGATTTACTTAGGATCAAAACTTCAAATCTACCTTCAAAGGAATGGGGTGTCTTTAAAATGAAGCCTTTTCCATAACTGAATCCCATTAAAATGGGCCCAAGATGAACATGTCATGTTCTCCAAGTCTGTTCATATAGATAACAAACTTGCAAGAGCCCAGGGCATGTGAGAAATACAGAAATATGCTACTTATGAAGTAACTTTCTCCTTTTGATTTCACCTAGCTGGTATGTCTACTTCTCCCATAAAGCAAAGGGGACATTTGTTTGATGAGAAATAATACAGTAGAAAGATGATGATAGAAAGATGGAGAACCACAGCTCCACTCCAAGAGATGATTAACATATTCAGCATTACCCATCATAGGTAAATTAACCTAAAAAAGGTGTAAACTGGAAGTGTGAGGACTCAGGCTCTCAGACAGGGCCCTGCTGATAACTCTGCCGTGCTAACGTTTAAATTCTATCACAAACAAAGAACTAATTCAAGAGAAATTGCAAATTCCAGTAGGTATGTTCACAGACCTTTTCTCTTTACAACAGTCTCTGGTCTGTTTTGGTCCATGATTGACTAAAGGAACAGATACTTAGCACTGAGTTTCTCAGTACCTGGTGCATTTAAAGATACTGCTCACTGAGGAGGGCCTGCCGCCAACATCTTCCCACCACTCTCCTAGTTATAAACAGGGCCCATATTTCGGGGAGGCATGAATTATATTTACGGTGAGTACGATGAGGAGAAAGGTTAGGTTGTTTAAATATTTCATAAACATCTTTTCTCTCCTCCCTTCTTCCTTTCTCTCAAATAGGCCCTCTGGGTACCATTTTCAGTGTGACAAGCCAGAGGGGCAGTCAGTGAAGGACCCATTGTCCAACCAAAGGCCTTTTGATCCAGTGGAGAGAAAAACAAGATGCTCTGACCACCACTTAGAGGGGTGACTACCCAGGCATCATCAATCAAAGCAGACTTGTAGATGAAAGGCACAGACACTTCAACCGTTCTTAGCCCATGGAAAATATTAAATTTTACTCTATTTTATATAATATTTTATTTACTATTTTACATAACTATAAATTTTACATAACTGTTCATATGAGTTTTTCCACATTAGACATTATGTGGAAAACTCTATTTGATATAACTGATCATAGAAATTTTCCACAAAAGATATTTTTCTATGTGTCAATAATCACAGTGATATATAAAATGGGACTAGAAGACTAACACATTCACATGCAAAAAAAAAAGCCACGGCATTATTCTTAAAACAACTATATTTGACTTAATTGAAATGTTCAAACAAAACACATAACTGTAGCTTGATATAAGGCCCAAGAATGTCCAGGTAAATAAGCCCAAAGTACTCGGGGAGTGGGGGTGGCAGGGAAGTAAAAGGAAAGGGCATTGCAGAAATTTTCTCGGTAACATTCTCTATGAGTGGATCCATTCTGGTTCTCTCTAATGCCAGCAAGTCATTCCCAACAGGAACCAGATGAGCTGGCCGTGGCAAAGAGGCAATTTGATATCATTGTTTTCTTGTCTCCCAAGCTAAAAGTTAAAACAGGAATATCTTCCTAAGATCGCATGGCAATTTTGGTTTTTATAAGAGAAGGATGAAATTGAAAAGTTTGAAATTTACATAAAAGTCCAATTTTTGAAAATGATAAAAGCTTTCCTTATGTGTTTTGGAAATGTTCTACGTAATTAGTTCATTCTAGATAAGTCTCTTTAGAATGTCAAAATTTCCTTTTAAAAAGAATTTAAGTTTTCCTTTTAAAAAATTAATCACAAAAAATTAATTTCGAAAATAAAACTTACTTTAAAGAAGAAATTATAAAAGAAACTTCTTTCTAATTTTGGTAATATTTGGTAACTTATTTGTTATATGTTTGGCTACATGATTGCCTAGCACACTATATTCAGCTTTTTCAACCTAGTATAATTGGATATCTATACTTATTCACAAAATCGAAACTGCATAAATTAATTTCTCTTGATGAACATAGAATTGGATTCATCATCTAGGATTGCCTCAAACAGCTTTATCATTTTGTTATGCCTTAATTATAAACCTCAGCTGGGCGTGGGGTAGAAAGGCATGGAGTAATACTAATGTATTTCTAAGGCTGTGAATTTATTTAAACAGCAAGTAATAATGGATGCTACAAAAAGTAAAATCTTATAGCAATGCTAAATTACAAATTATCACGGAAGTCATATTTTTAGTAATTAAGATTTAAACATAAGTTTTATTACCTGCTAGCTGTAATGTAAGTGAATTTCAGTGGCTACAGGGCCCTTAACTTTTGAACTTCCTGCCACTTATGGGGAAACAAATAAAAAACAAAAAAAAACTCCTGATCCTTGGAAAGAACATAAATTATGATACCAATGAATGTATTACTTAATGCTTCACTTTCTTAATTTGTATACCAAGTAATATGCCACATGTTTGTGCCAAAATGCCATTTGAAGTCAGTATTGAAATTAGTATACAAAAGTAATATTTCTAAGACATAAAGATGTAATGACGTAAATAATATATTTTTGAGACTCGGCTATGATCTGCCTAGTCTTCATTTTTCCAAATATATTCAGGTTGATTGACTTCCTGGTTATTAATCATAGCCAATAAAATATATATTTCAAAGAATTTAATGGTTTCACTCACTGAAATTAAAAGAGAGCCAAGTGTACCCTGTTCTTGGTTACACGTGATTGGCTGCCTAATGTTACTTAATTAATTAATTAGACTGCCTCTCCCTGAAATGACTTACTGTTTGAATTTGGAGGAAATCCGGGCAAGGAGGATGGACCGTTCATTCCAGGGAGAAGGACTGGAGGAAGGCCGGGGAGTGCAGGATAGGCCGCTGGCAGACTGATGCCATGGAGGGGGCTGCTGTCCATCATGCTTGGCTGCTGTACCGATAAGCCCAGCACATCCGAAGCTTTCTTTATACGATCAAGTTCTTGCTGTGCCATCAGCTGTCGAACGGTGGTGGGAGCCAAGTAATCTTTCTCCCGATCCAGCTGACTCCCCACGGTCTCCCTCACCTTTGCAATGTGCTGTTTGGAGAAAATATGATCTCTTATGGACAAGCGGGCAGAGTATTTCACCCCACAGAGGGTACACTCTGGTTTGGTGCCTTCCGTTCCACTTTGATTGATCATGAAAGGCTTCCCTATGTTAATTTTAAATTTCTTTTCCTTTGCCCTTGCATTTTGGAACCACACCTGGACCACGCGTTTGGGCAGACCAATCTCGTTCCCTAGCATTTCACATTCTTGCATGGTTGGAGTTCGATAGTCACTAAAGCAAGCCTTGAGAACCTTGAGCTGAAGGTTGCTCATTTGGGTTCTGAAACGCTTGTGACCTGGTCGATCGTTACTTTTGGATTTAAAGGGATTGCTGGATCCAAATGGATTTGGTGAACTCGGGTCAGCTATGCTCGATGTTTCACTGCGGTCAGCGTTGTCATCGGGGTCATCCGTGATATAAAAGCTTTGGTCATGGTCACCATCTTTATCATTGAAATGTATAGAGGGACTCGTGAGAGAAAAGAGAAATTTTTCATCGCAAACCTCCGTGGTGGGCGTGGTTGCTGTTTTGGGCAAAGTATCAAGAGTTTTTGGCTCTTTAGGAGATAAAGCTGGCTTCACATCTCCAGAACTTCCGGTGGTACTTTCCATTTCAGTGTTTCCCTCATCTCCAGTGGTGGCATCACTAATGGCTGTATTAATTGATGAAGTCTCATCAAAATCAGTTTTATTTTGATCATACCCAGCCTCAGCAGGAGGGGCATTTAAATTCTCTACATCCTCAGAACACTCTGCTTTGAAAGAAGAAGGGCTTAAAAGATTCTTCGGCGACAGCTCTGCTGTTTTGCTCACAGGCGTTGACACTGTAGAAGCCAATTCGTTCTCACTTGATAGATCAATTTTAGTTAACGGCAAAGATGGATAATCAAAATAAATGTATTTCTGTGGGCTTTCTCCCCCATCTTCTGTTGATATTAAGGGGCTCGGTGGCAAGCTGTAACCTGCCTGCTTTCCTTCATTCCAGTGCCGAGAGCGAATGTGGCTTTCCAAGGCTGACTTGGCCTTGAACAGGGCTCGACAAAAGGGACACCGTTTATGAGACTGGGCTGGACCCACCGCCCGGAACTGGCCTTTCCTTTCTCGAGCTCGTGTGTTCTGGAACCAGACTTGCACGACTCTCTTTTTCAACCCCACTTCACGTGCAATATGATCAAGCATTTTCCTGGTAGGATTGGAATCCAACAAGTACTTCTCATAGAGTATTTCCAGTTGTTCCGGAGTGATTGTGGTTCTCAGGCGTTTATCACGGTGTTGATCTTCACCGCTATTCCCTCCCTCCTTTTCACTGCAATTATTATCTTCTTTATCATCCAGTTTCCTTTTAAGGGAAGCAGCAACTGTTGAGGGGACTGTGGTGTGGGAGGAACTGGTCTGAGGTGGCATTTGTGTGAGAGAACCACTCAGCAGCTGTCCAGTCATCAGTGGGTTATTGGGGTCAAAGATCATGTAGGGCATATCCATGGGCCTTTCCAAGAACGGAGAGTGAAGGAATTGGTTTTGAGCAGCGAGGAAGTGCATGTGCTGGTGCTCCTGCCAGAGTTCCAGAGTTGGGAAGGCAACTGTACACTGATCACATTGGTATTGTAGTAACTGCGGAGGTAGACTGTTCTGGAGGGAAGTCATGGAAATCTGCAGTGGACTGGAAGGGACCGGGGTTTGAGAGGCCGAGGGAGGTCTTCCAATAAGTTGGGGTTGTTTGTGTGGCTGTGGCTGTGGCTGAGCTGCGGAGGCCTGCGGTGGGTCTGAGGAAGTCGATGCTAATGGCGGGGCTGGTTTGGCGCCTTGAGAAGGGAGAGAGGGGTCACTCTGCTTTGGCTTTTCTGTGGGATATTCAGGTTTTGGAGAAGTCTTCTCAGGTTCTGGTTTGGGTGATGGAATCAGAGGGGTACTCGTCCCAGAGCCAGAACTTGCTGCAGGGGCAGCAGGGTTTTTGGCTGCATCCATTGGGCCAGACACCGTGCAATGCTTGTACACCACCTGATCCGTGGCATCCATGGAGTCTTCAGTTTGGCTTTCATCTTGGGCATCATCATCTTCATCCTTATAACACTGCTTTTTCTGATGCGTAATCAAGTCAAAGATCCTGGGGAAAACCACATTGCACTTCTTACACTGGTACTGCATGTTGCTGGTTCGAATGTACCGTTCATTGGTTAGTTCTCGTTTTTCACTATCTTTAGTTTCTGCTTGATTCTCATAACTCTTCCGTGCTTTCTGACGAGCATTCTGGAACCACACAACAATAACCCGGGTAGGTAGATTGAGGACAGTGGAAAGTTGTTCTATTTCATCATCTTTTGGGTAAGCATTTGTGTCAAAAAAGTCTTGTAGAACCCTAAGCTGGTAATCAGTAAACCTCGTTCTAGAAGACCTTTTACTGAAGGATGCATCAGATTTGTAATGTTCTAAAGAGGAGGGCTGTGGATCAATTCTGATGTCTTCCAAAACAGTGATGGGAGGGTTACTGAAGTTGTACGGCGAATCTTTATTTCTCTGTCGTTCCTTAAAAAGCGTATTTCGAAACCAGTGCTTGATAACTTTTTGAGAGAGACCAGATTTCTCCGCCATTTCTTGGATCTGTTCTTCACTGGGAGAATTATTGATGTCAAAATAAGCCCTCAGGATTTTCAGTTGATCGTCTGTAATCCTTGTCCGTGGGCGTTTGAACTGAGAATGCCTTAAGAAGTTGGGATCTAATCCGAGCTGCTGTTGGCAAAGCTGAGTGAGATCTGCAGAGAGAGTGTCCATCTGGGGCAGCTGCAGGGCAAGCTGGGGAGGAAGTGCAGGATGTTGCACAGGTTGCATCATAATAGAGGGAAAGAGTGGAAGGTCAAGAGAAACAGGCAGCTGGACCTGCGGGGGAGCAGAAGGTGCAGGTGGTGGGGGAGGAGGAGGGGGAGGAGGTGGCGGCGGTGGTGGCGGGGGAGTGGGCGGTGGAGCTTGTAAAGGAGTGGAAACCGTGCTTGAGATCTTTCCAGGGCCCATGGACGAAGGCTGTGGAGGAGCTGGAGGCAGAGGGGGAGGCGGAGGTGGGGGAGGTGGCGTTTCGGGGGAAGATGGTGAAATTGGATAAAGCTTGTCATAGGCCTCCCGGTATTGGCGAGCAAATTTTTCTAGTGCTCCGTATGGAAAAAATTGCCCGTGTACATGTTCTTGGTGACTCTTTAAAATGAGAACATTAGAAAACAATTTACCACACGTTCCGCATTCCAGTTTATCGGTGTTTTCACCTTCACCACCTTTGCCCTTCTTCTGGGCCTTCTGCCTGTTTTCATTATACTGAATGACCAGTTCAAAACCAAAGTTTTCCAGTAAAGCTTTGGCTGCATTTCCTCTGGCCCCTGAAGCTATTCGTGGGGGCAGGATGGATGGTTCCAAGGCTTTTTGCTTCTTGACGTCTTTGCCTTCTTTGAGTCCTTCACCTTCACTTATAAATTCTTGCTTTGGCTTTTCTTGCTTCTCAGCAATCTCTTCTGCCTCCTTGTAAGACGGTATGTCCTTCCCGACGGGGCCGTCTGCACTGGCTATGTTCGTCTGCTCTTGTTTCAATAATTTGCTTGCCTGCTGTTGCTGTTGCTGCTGCTGTTGTTTTTGAGACTGCAGCTGGGGCTGTGCGGCCTGGTATTGTGCTTGTTGCTGTAGTATCTGGAGTTGAGTTTGGCCCACGTGATGTTGGGTTTGAATCTGCTGCTTCAAGTCTTCAAGCAAGGATCCGGCCATGCCCGCCATGCCAGGCATACCAAACGCGGCAGAGCCGGGCAAGCCCAAATCTGGCCCCAAGCTGAACTCCGCCCCAGGGATGTAGAATGGAAAGAGAAACTGAGGCTGCTGAAACTGCAGCAGCGCTTCTGGGGTCATAGGAAAATGAGGCAAAAAGGCTGGGTTTAGAAACTGAGGCTGAAAAAATGCAGCCTGCTGCTGTAACTCGTGCTGTAGTTGCATGTGAATCTGTGCTGGTGACTGCGGGGGGTGATGCGTAGGTTGAGCAGAGATCATTTCCGGAGTTTGCTTTTTATTTAATTCTTTGGCATCTAAGTGGGTATCTTTGCTGCTTACTGCTGCTAAACTCATGGACTCTAACATCCCTTGGCCAGGACTACTAACGTTTGCTGCGATGCTGTGCCCACCGCCCGCGTGACCACTCGGCTCTAGCTTTGCAGCCCTCGCCTTCGTCTGGTGGAGCACGGACCTCATGTGGATTTCCAACGTCGAGCTTTGGCTGTAGGCAACGTTGCAGATGCTGCACTTGTAGGGTTTGTTATCTGTGCTGTTGTTGGTTTCTTGGGGAACAGGACTGGAGGCTTCCTGCAAAACCTTTTTCAACTTATGCAGATGAGAAACTGAATTATAATGGACCAAGAGAATGTTCTTTTGGGTGAATGACTCTTTACACACTGTACATTTATATGGGCGAGATGGATCAAGGAATTTTTCCATCGTAAAATTTGGCCCTTTTCTAAAAGGTAAGGTCCGCTTTGGTTCAGAGCCCATGTCATCTGGAATAGAGCTACTATCGCTCCCTACAGGACTTGCCTTCCCTTCATGGTCCACCTCATACTCTCTCTCCATTTCCTGCTCTAGGGCATGGTCGTCCTGGGCCATCGTTTCACTCTCTGCCCAAAGTTCACCATTCACGGGCAAGGAGGCATACAGCTGTTGGAGTTCAGCTTCAGTCAGTTCAGGGTGGCCTGCTTCCAAGTGTTTTTTTAAAGCCTGGAATGTACGGAAACTACGCTGGCAGAGATTACACATCGTCGCGGCCCGAATTGCATGATACTGGGAATGTATCTGAAGCTTCTGCATAGTCTTAAAAGCCAAGCTGCAATGGTTACAGCGATACTTATAAACGTGGCGGTCCGAAACAGAGAGTGGCTGCCTTTTTTGTTGTTCACTTAATTGATCTTGCAGCGTGTCGGGTATTTTTACATCCTTACTGCTACTTTTATTCCATTCCGACACTTCCAGAGGTTCTTTAGCTGGTTTCTGCTCCTCACTCTTTATTTCCACACCAGCCTTTGAATCCTCAAGACCTGCCATACTTTTGTCATCCACTGGACTCTCACCTGTGTAGAAGGAAGCACAAACATATTGCTTACAGGGAAGAAAACCTACTGCTTTAAATGCTAATAAATAGTGGAAGCAGGAGCCTCTAATGGTATCTGCTTAACTGATTCTTTGATGAAACAGTTATTGAGCAACTACTATGTGGCAAGCATGTACTGGGTACTGGGGATATAAAGGTGAGTAAGAAATCACCCTTGACCTCAGGGAATTTCAGAATAGGGAAGAAAACAAGTCAAAGGTAATTATAGTATGCTACAATCAGTGTGATACTGAGGGCTTTAACCTCCATGTTCAGGAATTAGAACACACAGAATATTCTTGGTCATCGACACTTCAGTCCCCCAACGGCAGTTACAGATAACAGATACTAAATATGCCTTGAAAAATATGGCTCTTGGAATACTCTTTTTCCTCCATGCTTTTTTTTTGTAAATCTTTGATGGCAATAATCTTGAAGCACCATCACAAATGCAAGCTCCTAACTGTGTTTTCCGCGGATCTGAGTCAGAGGCTGGCATACCTGAATATTTCCCAGATCCCTCCACTGTGACGGCTGCAGGTGTGTCCCGCTCCGATTTCTCAGAGGCGGCTGCCGGCAGCAGCAAACTGTTTGGCATCATCATATCGGGGACAGGCACCTGCGAAAACCAAAGGGGTTCTTGTCTAATGTACCCCAGAAATCACACACTTCATCACTCCTGCCACTTGGCAGTAGCATATCCCACTTATATTTTTTCTGACTACAGCAGGGACATTTGTGAATCTTACAGCCAGTGCCATCCCTTCAAATGTCAGATCAATGCTGTTTCCATGCTGTCGTCTTCTTTTCTTTTTTTTAAGATACGGTTGAAAGGTTTTTGTAGGTCTATGTTTTATAATGATAACTAAGAAAACTGAAACTGGGTACTGAAGGTACCCACGAGTCACTTGCTTAACATTATAGGCATAGGAATAAGACTGCAAAAGACGTGTTATTGAATAAGCTATGCTTTGTATCATATTTGCTTTTTTCCCTAACAAACAGGCCTTGGATTGTGATTTCCATAACACAGTAAGAGTGCTTTAAGTAGCGCAGAAGAAATAAATTTCTATCAACCAATAATTACAGATTTTGCGTTGATAGCTTTACCGAGATGACGTCACCCCTGCATCAATATTTGGTTTCCTTACTGTCACGAGCAGCTTCTCCACACAATCCGGAGACACGCTGTGCAGATGCGTCAGATGCAGCTGGAGGTGCATTTTGTTGCTGAGGACGTCCTGGCAGAGGGGACAGCAGATGACAGGCTGCACCGAGTGCTGCGACAGGACATGCATCTGGATGCGACTTTGGTCCCTACTATTGTAGTTACAATAAGGACACTGATAGAACTGGAAAATATCGAATAAACACGGCTTCTATTAGTTAATGTATTTTGATGACTTCAGAGCATTAGAAGTAACACCAAGAGTTAATTATCTTGGCAATCACCACGTCTGCATACCTTTCAACAGCATGAAAGTTGAGGCTCTAAAATTATCAGGAGCAAGAGAAAAAACACGAGTTTATACAGCAAAGGGAAAAAACATATTTACCTGTTCGTGACAAAATTTATTGTCCTCTGTAGGTTTTGATCTTTTTGTTGCAACATCCTCCTCTTTTGCCAGCAGGAGTGGCTGGGTCCCCCCTGCCACACTGACTTTTAGCTCCTTTTCTGGTGTGATTATTCCTGATTCCCAAAAAAAGAATAGAACACCCCAATTTAAAAAGATGAATAATGTCAAAATCTGAAAAATTATATGTTTTTCCAATAGCTCTGACTCTAGATCCAGTGAATCACAAAAAGAAGCAAACAAGCACGTTTAAATGATACTAATCTCAAAAGGCAAAAAGCACACTTCTTTTTGTCCACCGACTAAGTGGACTTTATAAATATATTTTACAATGTACTCCTGTCTCATGTTTAGATAACCCCAGGTGACCTTGAAAGATTCATCAATAACACGTGCTCTCTGGTGTCTCCGAATGCCTTTATCAAATGAAAGGAAATCTACTGCTAGACACAAATGCTAACTCAGAAAATAACTAGTTTTATTGATGTTTAATTACCTATCTCTTTTCTAAAATTCTTGGACCCTGAAAAGCTTTCAAAATGCTGAGAAGAGCTGACTAGCTATAATTCAGCAATAAAAATAATATTTTTACATGGTGAACGTAGGATTTAAAAATTAACTATATATATTGCATATCTGCTGCTGCATTTTGTGATTTACTCTTTGCTTTAAATGTATCAGCACTTGGCTGTACACGCAACATTGTAGCTCAAATCTCAAGAAGACAATTTGCTTTACGGGGTTAATCCAAATATCTGGTGTTAAAGATGGTTTAAAATTTTGCCTAGATGAGCAATGTAATGTGTAGGAACCTTACACACATCAAAGAAAAGAGTGTGATTCTAATTTCCCAATCTAACAGAAAATTCTTTCCAGCATCAATTTTCCCGATAATCTCCTCTGCGAGGCTGGATATTACGGGGACATTGGGTAGGCATGTCACATACATCTCACGACAAACACAAAACCTCATTTACCAGCCATTCCAATCTCATCATAGCACAGCATCATCTGACCTTTTTTCTGCTGTTTATTATGAGTATTTCTAATTTTAACTTTCAATTTTCACCATCTTCCAGTCAATTTGCAACTAAATTATTTCCAGGGTTAGGACACTATCACTGGACAACTGGGTGCAAATACATCTTGAAATGCAATGAAGCTAAACCATTGATTGCTATCAGACCCTGCGTAAATATAGAGTCTAGGCGTAATCTGATTGTATGCTGTGCATGAAGATTTATCTTGATTTTTCTTTCAATCCACATACGGTTCATATAAATGAACAAATTGCAAGTGATTGCAAAATAACCCAGTTTTAATTTAAAAATAAGGTCAAGGATGTTATGGAAACAAAGTAAAAGTGAACCAAAAAATACATTCTTCTTTTATCCTGGATATAGATGTTTTATACCATATAAATAATTTCAAGAATTTTAAATTCAGAAAGAAATTTAAAAATAAGAGAGACTCTGAGGAGACCAGAATTAAAATAGAATTTAAATGACATAATGACAGTAATTTTATTCCCTTGGGGTTCGTGGTAGGTATAAAATTAGTGGTACATACTCAACAAATCACACTGATAATGATTTCTAGATTTACAAATACTAGATTTTATTTGAATTGGTACATTTGGTCTCATATATATATATATGTGAATATATATATATACATATATATGCATGTATATGCCTTGGAGAAAATTAGATTCTTTCTAGATATTTGAAAAAATAATTTATCATATTTGTATTTGAGAGAACTTAAATTTGAGATAGACTGAAAAGTTTCATTACATTGACTAAACAATATCCAAGTATTTGATATCCAAAGATATGCCAAAAATAGAAATTTTTATTTCATAATTAATTCTGGTATCAAAAAATATGTTTTTCTTTCTCAAAGCAGAGTATACTTGTGCTACTAAAAGTGTTAACAATAAACAGTTAAGAAAACACTACGATATATAGTACTTGCAAATAAAATTTACTGCTTAAGGTGTCAGATCAAGTTGTATAAAATGGTTGTCATTTAAATCAGCAAATGCATATCACTTACTTTCACCTGTTAGACAGGAAGATTTTCCTTAAAAAGTTCCCCATTAATGAGTAAGAATATGCTCACTTAAGAGAATAATACTATGTCATATTTCCTTATCACTCTTTCATGTACATGGAAGAATTGGATATGACCAAATAATAAATTGGTCTAATTCTCTGTGCTATCAAAGACTGTCACATACAAGTTAAAAGAGAATTTCCATGATTCTTGTTGCTTGCAGGCCTTATGGAACATCAGAAAAGAAATAAACCTTCCAGGAACTTCTGAATCTATGAAATGTAGAGCTATGACCTTATTTTCATAAGCATATATATTTTAATATCAGTACTATAAAAGGATCAAATAAGGTTGATTACAATGTCTGAAATATTTTACTAAGACTGCACTATACATTGGTGTACATATTTGGTATAATTAATCCATGTTCTTATTTTTATGCTTATTAACATTCATCAACAATATAACTGCTTTTGAACTTAGTGACATTCCATGCTGCACCAAGAAAGTAAGAGTTAAGTTTCAGGATCGTTATTTCATAGCCATTGCAATAACTGTTGGCTACAGTATTGCACCCAATGTATGTGTCAACTTCAATACTTTTTAGCTAATTAACTTAGTTAATTAAACCATGATCTTAATGTAAGCTATGAGCTTCCTAAAGACCATTTTATTTTAAATTAAAAAGAAGTTATAAATAAAGGCTAGATCTCCTAACTATAGCTAGGCACCCAAGAAATGCATGCCATTGATAAGAAGAAGTAGAGGAATGCTGAGATGTAATAACAAATGACAAAACAAAAGACTCTTGAGGATAGGCAAGTCATCAGGATTATTTGCAAAGATGATGGAAGTTACATTTTATGCACACATGCCTTTTCTACTCAAAGGGGTGCTGTCTCAGGTATTCTGGCCTCCCTGGTAAATTAATGGGAATCACCTCCGGGGTCTTTTTCTGAATTGTCTTATTCTAGAAATATCTTATATTGAGTAAGGGCCAATCAATTTTAGGAAGGTTTTAATTAAGTTTTGTGATTAATCATAGTTTATGTCTGCAACTTCACTTGAAATAAACCCTGTTTGTTACCCTAGAAAAAATTTTGAAATGAGGTCATAATTCCTTTTGTGTTATTAAGGACATCACAATATTCTCAAAAAACAACATCATTTTCATGCGTTTTAGCTAAAAAATGAAGTTTAATTACAAACAAGCACTGCCAAAGAGATGAGCCAATGATTATCTGTCAGTTATGGGATTATTTAACTTGCATGAGATTGCTAATATAAAAATGACATAATTCATTTCCATTCAGATGCCGCCTACTTAATAATTTTCAATCCCTAAAATACAGAAGGTTGTAAAATGGTTTATGCTCATAACAAGTGAGGAAAATCCAATAACATATGCAGTCAAAGCAAGTCTTGAAAAAACAATAAGACAAACACTGAATTGTTATTTATGAATCAATGTACTTGATAAAGTTTGAGTACTATAAAACTGGGATATAACAGAAGATGCTATTCAACTCTAAATAATTCTAAATTATAATTACCAGTACAGTATTCTTTCTAATGAGACTAGAATGAAAGGATAATTTTAATTGCAATGATGAAGGTTAATTTCCATCTTTCCTCATGTTTACTCCCTTATTAAAAAGTGGTCCCCTTAGCCATGGCAGAGATATATTACATTTTCAATGCAAATGTATTAATCTGGATAAACTCTATATTAATTCTTGTACTGCGCAGAGCTATAATTTGGATTATAATTAATCTAAAGTGGCACTAGATTTAAATGACAATATAAATGAGGCATTAGGAAGCTTTTCTATTACGAATGAATATTCAACAAATATAACTTGCGTATTGCTAAGTCTCATTTTGAAAGCTCTAGACCTAGAGATTAATGTCAGCCACACAGCCCAACAGCTTACACAAACACAGTCTTCCTAACATGTGCTAATTCCTTCCTGCCTCAAAAATTCTGTGTGAAAGTGGGGTCATACTGTTTTCCCATCTAACACATTAAGACAGTGATTAATTAATGTTTGCTGGTATTTCTGACGTTTATAACTGACATACGGAAAAAACAATATATACATAAGCGGTTATGCAATCATTAGAAATATTTACAAGGAAAAATGTCATGTAATAATTTTTTCACCTAATCAGATTCAATTTAGAAAGCAGAAAACTTTGTTAAAAGTTCACGTTGGTTGTCAATAGCAAGAGCTCTCTTGGAGTCTGGGAGGTTTCAAGGCTAAATATTTGCATCTCAGTAATTGCTTTTAGTTGGTACTTAAAGCCCATTTTTATCCCTATAGATATACCTGGGGAGGCATTTCTGCAGGGATAAAAATTTGTTTTAAACCGCTACCATTATGCAATGCTCTGTATCCTCTCATATGCCCGAGTCCTGTCTAGAGGATACAATTAGGCACCCAAGAAAGGACAATAACTCATCAGGCCATTAGGGAGTGATCGAGGCCATTATTTATGCAGAGCAGTAAACGGTGCTGATGGAGACAGAGCCCCTGCATCCGGGGTACGTTCCAAAGAAGATTCTTCCCTCAATGGTAAGATTGGAGCCATTTCCAAGAGATTCCCAGAATCCATCCTTTACAAGGTATTAGGTATTTAAAACCAAGCATAATGTCATATACCTAAGTATTACGTGAGCACTCAATGAACACTACGGTGCTATCTGCGTGTATTACACATCTTCTGAAGAATGGGGAATATACTCTGCAGTCTCTTTTGGTACGACGGTGAGAAAGATGCCCCTGAATGCAGACAGAATCCTGTCCTCCGTGAAGTGGTCAGCTAGCCTTGCTGAGGTCCATCCTAGAGAGGGAATCAACTGACTACCTTGCTATTTCCCATTCTTTTCGAACAAGGTTTACATGGCACTACCCTTCACCTTAACTGATCACAAGGTACGTCAAATCCCTTGTCAGTAACCTCAGGAACCAGCTTCCTAATATACAGCTATGGCATCTTTTTTACATTGCTTTAGGCTCAATACCAACCTCAGCTCCTCTTTGTTTAAATCAAATTAGAATCATACGTTAGCCACTATATCCTAGACGCAAATTGAAATGGCGCCTTTCTCACTGAGAAAGAAACTCCTGAGAGAAATTTAGCATTGAACGGTGTCGGGTGGGGAGCAGTGAGGCCCTTCACAGAATTTTTGAAGGGAATGCAAATCTTAGATATGCAAAGACTGACTTACAAATACGGGATAATTCACGTTTAAATCAACTTGCACGTAAAAATGATATTTTTTGCACAACCCAATGTCTTCATAGTGAAAACAAGCTTCTTTATATGCGGCTGTCACTGGACTTCAAGGAAAAGATAGATGACTACCTGAAACTAATAGGCTTGAACCCGTTTCAGCACTTCTTCTGCTTCAATGAGTCCAACATAATAAAACTAGGTATAGCGTGCAGCAAAAGTAGCCGATGCAATATTCATTGCGACCATAGATTTCCATCTCATACATACAAAGCATGGACGAAGTCATATATTTGCCAAATCAAACACAGAAAAAGCCTTAGGTATCCACACCAGATGCTGGCCTATGGTTTGTTTGTGCACAAGTAAATGTCATGACACAAAGGTTTGTTTTCAAAGACAGTAGCTTTCATTACTGGGATTTGTCTATTCTAGAAGATCAAAATTATCCAGCACCTAATCCCTTTTCAATGATATTTCCTCTTTCTTAGGCTGAATCATCTGTAAACTTTTTCACTGGATTTCATTTGAAATGCCTCAAATAGATGCCCTTAAAAAGGGCAAATTCCTGAGTATAAGTTGTAAAAAAGCAAGGAAAAATAACATTTATTTTTAGGGTTACGTGGTTTGGGGGGGGGGTGCATGTGATTGAATGAAAAAATTCAAGTGATATCTAATCCTGTGCTTATGAAAAATTAATATGCCATCAGAGGAATCACAAGTATAGCTAAGATTAATGAAAGGCGCTTAAAAAATTACAAGCACACAAACTGATTTGATTAAAAAATAATCTCGCTGGTCGTCCTGCAATATTCTTCAACTTATCCACATCTATTCTGTCAGATGGTTATGATTAAAAATAGGTCAATGGGAGGCTACTGATAGAAATCACATGCAAAATGCACATGCAATGAATAGCAGTGGGGCTGTTCAGACAGTTTAAAATGAATAAAAGCTTTTAATAAGCTTGGGAGGAGGGTGAAGGAAGGGCTGTTTGCAGGGAATGGGGGTGGGGGAAGGAAAGGCGAAAGATCCCAGAATCTTACCAGAGTCTTTATTAGAGTTTTTGCCGTCACTATTGTCTCTCTCACTCGTGTCTTTCTCATCATCTTCAGCCACTGCTGTAGGTTTAATAACTTCTTCTGCCTCCTCATTTTGTTCTTCTGTTAAAAGAGGCAGACCAGTCAGTAGGATTGAAAACCCCGGAAA
This sequence comes from Diceros bicornis minor, assembly GCF_020826845.1. NCBI lineage: Eukaryota > Metazoa > Chordata > Mammalia > Perissodactyla > Rhinocerotidae > Diceros > Diceros bicornis. The sequence continues at coordinate 27,984,173 of NC_080772.1, read as the reverse complement.
AATGCACACTACAATAAACTACAGGGCCATTTAAAAACATTTTTATGAATCATCTGCAGATGTTCATTCTCAAAAAAGAACATAAACTTATTCAAAAGTCTGTATTAGAACCTGCTGATTATTCCAATGCAGATTTTTTTGTGTGTGTGAGGAAGATCGGCCCTGAGCTAACATCTGCCAATCCTCCTCTTTTTTTTTGCTGAGGAAGACTGGCCCTGGGCTAACATCCGTGCCCATCTTCCTCCACTTTATATGCGACACCACCACAGCATGGCCTGACAAGCAGTGCATCAGTGCGCGCCCGGGATCCGAACCGGCGAACTCCGGGCCGCGGCAGCAGAGCTAGAGCGCTTAATAGCTTGCGCCACCGCGCCGGCCCCTCCAATGCAGATTTTTATCTAAAGCAATTTCTTTTATATCTATTGAGAAAATGTGCCTCTACTAAATTAAGACAAATCATTTTAAGTATAGATTAAGCTGGAAAAGCTTTAAAAATGGGAGTCAGCAGCTACTAGAGGCCCGGGTTCAGATGCCAGACGCGCACTGACGCACCGCTTGTCCGGCCATGCTGAGGTTGCGTCCCACATACAGCAACTAGAAGGATGTGCAGCTATGACAGACAACTATCTACTGGGGCTTTGGGGAAAAAAAAAAAGGAGGATTGGCAATAGATGTTAGCTCAGAGCCAGTCTTCCTCAGCAAAAAGAGGAGGATTAGCATGGATGTTAGCTCAGGGCTGATCTTCCTCACAAAAAAAAAAAAAAAGGGAGTCAGGCAATTCTGTCCTTTCAATAGCAGAACCTTCGAAACAACATGGACCCACTGTACCACAGACTTGGATAGATGGCAGAACAAAACAAATTCTTGGAGAAATTTCTTAGTGAAATAATGTGATAACGATGGGTTAAATATAAGTCAGGTGTTCTTCCTGCCTTTAGTCCCCACACCCCAGAGGAAGTCCTTGGAATTTGCCAGAGTAAGGTCTCAAAACTTCAGTTAAGGTTGGGATTTTTTTTTTTTTCTATAGGGGGAGCTATACAGGGCAAAGGACATAAGAAGGTGTACTTCTATGACAACCACATCACCCCACACCTCATTCACGGGTTCACACCAGCTAGATTACATGGAAATCCTCATAGTAACTCAACCCGATTTAATTATTCTGTAAATCTTAGCTATGCTGCTGCTGGTGGATTAATCTGTTTATGCAGTTAGCCTCTATGCTGGGTCTGTGTCGCACTAATCCGTGAAAGGCCCACTGTTCTCTTTCATCCTGCGATCATTTGTCTCTCACTGTGCTGATGTCACATTTTAATGAATTTTTAGCAATCTGAGTAATGCCAGATAACCAGACTCACAACTCCTCACAGCATGGCACGCTGCTTTCATTGCAGCACAAAAAATAAAAACCATGTTCCCCTGTTCAGGTAGGAATTACATACATTAGGAGAAGAAGGTAAAATGGGATTTGAAGCACCAGGCTGCTCAATTTCATAAAATCTTTAATGACCATAGAAATTAACCCTGGAAAGGCAAAAGGTCATCGGCACACATTTGCATACACTCTTCTATTTGCTTTTGATAAGCAGAGCTTTTATGCAGAGAACATGATACAATTAACCCTTCAACAACCATACAAAACGCTGCCACGGACATTTTAAGTGTCAAGCATTAACTGGAAATTACACACTGCATAAAATTTTCATTGCAAATGCTATAGTGATTGAAAGGGGAAATCGTGGCCCTCTCCACACCCCATGTTTTATTAATAACATTCTGACAGAAGAATGAAATATCCAGTGTCATATGTAGCAGCTGAGCACAAAAAAAAAATTGCTATTTAGTGGCTCACTCATCAGCCATGCTCTGCAACCACGGAAGCAGAAAACAACAGAAGGGGGCAGTTTTGGGCACAATGGGGGAATTTCCCAAAAGCTAAGGGGAAAACAAGGACATTTAATACATTCGAATTAAGAGTTTGTTTCAACTGTGAGTCCTCCAAGGCACCACCCAAATCCATTTCTTCCATATTTGCACTTTGCCCCTGCACAAAAGCAGAGGGGAGGTCCTTGTGAGGGTCAGTCATCTGGGGGTTCAGGGGAAGCTCTCCTTTCAGGCAAATACACATGGAAATTTTACTTTAAGAAGAGAGAATCCACACTTCTGATGGCTCTAGCCTGCTTTCACCCATCAGTGATAATTACTGATCAAACAGAGGCTCCCTCCTCCCGGAATGGGGACAGCCTGAGTGGGGACAGCGACCTTGCTCAGTTTGGAAGGCTGAGATCATGACTGGATTGGGCTGTGTCCCTGCCAAGTCCACACACGTGATGCGACATCCAGTGTCAGGCTCGCGACCTACAACAGCCCACGGCAATTACTCTTCAACTCATCCCAGGGAAGGATGCGAGCCTTCTTTGAGTAGATTTACTGGACCTTTCCCCCAGGGCTGGAAAATGAAGTGTCAGAGTACTACTGAGTGTCCTTATCTTGAGGCGACATAAAATTGTAAGGGCTATCGCAACTCACATTAATAAAACATTGTGTGTCAGGAGAAGAAAACGAAAATTATGAAGGTACTCAAAGAAAAACTACAGTATAATCTGGGTCTCCTCAGACAGTTTTGCAGGGTCTTCTTCATTTTCTAGGATGTGTTGTAAGTGTGAGAGAAATTCCCAGACATGTTCTTCTATACATCACTGTGGTGTCTGACCTCAGCCTGACCCTGGCAACAGTTTGAGAAATCTGAATGTGAACAAAGACTCTGTGTCAGCAGCAGGGGAAGATTGTGGGATAGACTCTCCCCATCAACTTAATCGCAAACAGCAGTTCTGAGGCCATAACTTCGCCCGGCTCTTCCAAGCCACAACTCATAACCTCAAGAGGTGGATTTACCGGCACGGCCTCTGCTTCTGCGACTTTCTTTCCCCCTCTCTTTTCTGGTTCCTCCTTTGAAGTAGTCAGGCAATTAGCTCTAATGCTCAAGCAATTCAGACCTGTTTTGTGGTTTAGAAGGTGAAAGCTGTTTATTACAGGTAGGCTCTTTGGAGCCATAGAATTTTGAGAATTTTTAATCAGGCAAAAAACAATCAAAGCGTAACCTATATACCCCATAAAGTTTCATACAAGTCAGGAAAAAAGGTCACTTTCATTCTTGAGACTTTTTGAAATAAATTTGACATTCATTTCAGAAATAGACTTTAGAGTCAAGAGTATTAACGTGGAGAAACCACTTTCTCTAGAAAAATTGTAGGTTGGATTTGGGGTTAAGGAAGGAGTGGCTACATTCTAATTCTCGTACCACATTTCCTCAATTGTAAAACGCCATAAAATGTAAAATGCTTTATAGGAACTATATACATGTATATATATGGCATTAAATGTATTGAAGGGATGCCTTAGAACTGAGGGAAATTACATAAAATTCCATTACATAAAATTCTAAAATAAAGATACTAAGGTATATAAAATTCCAAAATAAAGATATTAAAGTATATAAAATTCCAAAATAAAGATACTAAAGTATATAAAATTCCAAAATAAAGATGCTAAAGCAGTTTTCATTTTCATCAATAAGTTTCTTCACCAATATATTACATGCACTAATAATGAAAGTCTTATAGCATTTCATAATTCTGTTGTATTCACAGTATATGTATTTTTAATTATTCTTTTGCCTCATGGAATATAAAAAATACAGTATTTATTCACGTGCTAAACTTTATGATATGAATGTACTTAAGCTTAAAATGTGCATTAGGCTTCAGTAGAACCTCCCAATTTTCGGATAAATGATAATACATTTTTATTTTAAAATGATTCAAAATAATAGGAAGAAGACAAAATAATACTGTAGTCTTAGATTATAGAAGTATGTTAACTTCCCTTAGCATTTTTATCATGTCTAAAATGAATCTTATAAGTTACTCTACACATACCCATAAACTATATTTAAAAGAAAGTTTTTGAAAGACCAGCTTAGAGTAGTTTCATTTGAACAATAAAAATGATTGGAAAATCACTATTAATGTATTCTGTGAAATTATAAAGATGCTAAAGCAGTTTTCATTTTCATCAATGTTTCTTCACCAATATATTACATGCAATAATAATGACAGTACAATTTTTAAGCAAATCTACTTAAGTGATATCCCTCTGATCTAAGCACCAGCCAATTGTGCTTAGTTCTCATTGCTTTATTATACAATTGGGTTTGGGAACTCGCTGAGTCTTCTAAGGAAAACACTGCATACTTTTTAAGCCCATGGAGTAATCATGTAAAGAGGAAGCAGAGAAGAGTAACTTAAACATCTTTATTTTTATATACTGAGCATCTCTTCAAGACACCTAGCTTATAAGAATTCTTGCCTGGATTCTTCCATTGTCTCTGGTCCAGTACCCCCTCACCTCCAAATCTATCCTCCATATAATCTACTTAAATCTGACTTCCCTACTTAAAATCTTTCAGTGACTCCCACCCTTATAAAGAAAAACCTCAATCTTCTGTACATGGCAAGAATACCTCTAAGATACCTGGTCCTTGCCTACCACTCCCGTCTCATCTTTCTTCACATCCTATCCTTCCTAGCATTTAATGCTCAAGAATAGTCTTCTCAAACTTTAGGGCATCAGAATCACCTGGAAGTCTTGTCAAAACACAGATTGCTGGGCTCCACCCCTAGAGTTTCTGATTCAGTAGCTTTAGAGGGAGCCTGAGAATCTGCACCTCTAAGTTCCCAGGGACCACATTTTGAGAACCACTGTGTAGAAACATGCAACTGTTATTAATGCTCTCTTCCTCCCTATTAAGACATACCATTATATTTCCTTGTCTTATCTAGAACAACTTTTCTCCACTATATAACTCCCACTTTTCCTTCAAGCCCAGCTTGGGAAATACCAGTTTCATCATCTGTAAAAATGGAGTTAATAATACCTGCCTCATCAGTTTGTTATAACATAATGTATAAAAACCAGTCAGCATAGAGCTTAACACAAAATAAAAGTATTAAAAAATGCTAGCTGTATTATTGCTACCATTTGCTTCTTTCTCCAGAAAGTCTTCCCTGAATATTGAGCTAGGATTAACGTTTCTGGAAAAGTTTTTTTTTTTTCTTTTCCTTGTGCATTGATGTCAAACCACTTACCCTATATGTGGAAATTACCTACTTCCCCTAATTGGTACACCTCTACTGAAAACAGAGAATATCTTATTTCTCTTTGTGCCAGAAGCACCTGGAACAGTGCCTGGAATATCGTAGGCAGGCAATACATGTTAGTTGGAACACTGAATTGAATTTAGAAAGCAAAATTGGGAGAAGAAAAGGAGAAGTCCAGACTCAATGCTGTTTCTCTATTCTCCTTCAATAAAACTTAAAAGGAGTATTTGTTTGATTTGGTTTGGTTTCGGTCTGGTTTGAGTTTTTTTGCATTTTCTCTTTCTACTAAATCACATTCATTATTCAACCCTCTCCAGACTGACTTTACACCAAGTGCTCTTCTCAAAGCCACCAATGGCTTCCATGCTGTGAAATCCAACGGTCACTTTTCTGTCTACATCTTACTTAACTTTCTTTGCTCAACAGATGTTACTCCCTTCTCCTTAAAAAACTTCCCTTTCTTGAATTTCATTCCATAAGACTACTGCCATTTTCATCCTACTTCTCTCAAAGTTTCTTCTTATTCCCTTTTGCTGAGGCCTCCTCCATTAATAATCTAAATATTGGAGTGTCTCCAGCCTTGGTCCTAAGCCCTGTTCTCTTCTCTACCTACTTCTCTATCTACAAAAAGAGAATGTTTGACTTGGGGAAAAATAATGACCTCCATAGATAATCTCATCCAGATGCATGGCTTTAAAACTTTATATCTCCATTTGGATGTCTAGAAGGTATATCAAACCTCATATGCCCAAATCAGAGCTCTTGATCTCCCCTCAACACACCTCACTCTATTTCTCCCCAGTCTCCATCATCTCAGTTAATGGTACCACCATCCACCAAAAGCAAGAGTCCTCCTTGACTCCTCTCTTTCCCTCTCACAAGCATACAATCCATCAGCAAGTCCCATTAATTCTAATTGCAAAATATTTAGTATACACTAAATTCATCTACTTCTTTACTTTGCCGTTGCCAGTACCCTTAATTTCTTACCTGTATCTTGAAATGGTCTCATAACTAAGATCTGCTTTTGCTTTCCTACAATTTATTCTATACATCCGAATAAAATAAAGCCATTCTCCTGTTTGAACCCTGCCATAGCTTCCTATTTCACTTAGAATAACATATCAACTCCATGCTATGGTTGAAATGATCAGGACTTTGCCTACCTTTATGACCTCACCTTATGCTGCTCTTCTCCTCACTCACTAACCTCTCTCCACGTTAGTCTTCTTGCCCTTCCTGGAATATGACCAACTTCTTCCCACCTCTGTCTGGAATGCATTTCCCCAGATTCTACCTAATTGGCTCCTTCTCATTATGTAGGACTCAGCTCACCTGTCACTTCCTCAGAGGACTTCTCTGACCACCACTTCTAAAGTAGTGCATCACCTGTCACACAGGTGGGTCCTCAGACGTTAGAGGGAATCGCTATCACAGAGAGGGCTTGTTAAACCACAGATTGCCGGGCCCCATCCTCTGTGTTATTGATTCAGTAAGCGTGGAGTGGGGCCCAAGAATTCACATTCTTACGAGTTCCCAGGTTGTGCGGATGCTGCTTGTAAGGGAATCACACTTGGAGAACCTCTGCTCTAGCACATTACCTCCTTCACTTCCTTCATCACGTTTATTGCAATCTGAAAATAACTTATTTATTTGTAGAGAAATATTGTCTAAAAATGGGGAAACTCGTTTGTCTTATTCATTCATAACTTATGCCCAGCAATCCCTGGCACTAATATTTTGAGTGAAATTGATGAGTCCTAGTTTTCTTACTTGAGGTAACTAGGTCTATGGTACGACATCAATTGAGATGGAGAAAACAGAAAAAATGGTTTTGCATAAAAGAGAAGTTCAATTTGGAATTGGTTATATTTGACTTCTCTGTAGAGCATCTCCATGAGAATATCCAGAAGGCGTGGAAGTATCTATATATAATGCTTCTCAGACAGCTTGAGATGAAAATGTAGATTTTGGTGTCTTTGTTTACAAAACAACAAAGAAATGTATTGACAGAGAATGGTCTCTCTTTCTTTTGACATTTTTATCACAGTCTTCATTTTTGCCCTATTAGTTCCAATCTGGTCATTAATGAAATCTTTTGATCGGTGTGAAGTGGGAGAGGGGAACCGGGTTTATGTTATTTTATCTTAAATATGCTCTCTAGTTTTCTAGGGAAAAATAACATAAAATAAAAAAGCATTCATGAGACATGCATACGTGAAGGTAAACTTAATTTTGAAAAATTTTTTAAGAGGAAAGTCCTGACTTTATATTGGAGGAATGTTTTTACTTGCAAAACTTTTTTTAAGTACCTCAATACCCCATTATGAATGTGAAGGACTTTTTATAATCATTTTTTTCCAAGGTAGCACATTATTATTCCAATTGTATAAATCTGGAAACTGGGATCATGCTTATATAAGCAGAAATAATGAGGTGTGTTGGAGCAACGTGGGTGAATTTCCTCTTAAATTATCTGAATATAATGCAGCTAAGAAAGCAGAGCCGTCATTTTTTAACACACACATACACATGCAAAGCACAGCGTCGAGTAAATGTGTTGACATGGCTGTACAAAATCCAATCAACTCATTAATTGCCAAAAATAACTCCACTGACCAGGTTGCGTGACTTGGGAAAAAATAATATCTGGCAAAAATAACTCCACCAACTAGGTTGTCTGAATTGAGGAAAAATAATATCTGGATTGTTGACTTATACTTTGTATAAAACTAACCATTTAGGTAAAACTTCATAGTGTATAAATGTAGATGTGAGAAATTATCCAGCAGGAGTTACTTATTCTTTAAGAAGTTATTTTACATATGTGTCTAAATATTGGCTATATTTGATTTTGCTTTTAACTTATTTGTAAAAGTGATCTGATCAGATCTAATTACAGCAGTTCCAGAGATATATTTATTACATAAATTGTGAGAGTAACAAATGTAGTTCATTTAGGACAGAAAAGATTTTGAGAAGGAATAGAGCAGTTACCTGAGGTTGCTCTCAACTGCTGCTCAGCAAGGTCATCCTCACAGGTCCTGGCTCCCAAAGAGGCAGTTTCTGCAGAGGACATCAGAGTGAAAGGTAATCAGCACACCACATCCAGCTCTGAAGTCATAACCTATGTCACAAGGACCCAAAATTTGGCATTCAAAGAGATAAGCACCAGGTGAGTCTCCAGCACAACTTACATCCTAGTGAGCAGTGGTTGGCAAAACGAGTCCAGGCAATAGTAAGCTTAGATCTAATTCCCACTGATCAGCAGCACACAACAAATACAATAATACAGATAAAATATGGAAGCAGGAAAGGCTCATTCTGATTTTTACCACTTGGATATTTGGCCAAGCCTATATTATAGGATTATGTGTTACAAGGACAATGGCTCATTATATAAATCATGAGCATACTTTCACTTCTCTGCCAAGGTAAGGAAAAAGAAACCCTCAATATAGGATAGCTGATGTGAGAGACCAAAGCTAAAAACAAGCACTTGAGGAAATCTCAAGAATATGTCCAAGTCATCGATAAATCCACATTTTTATTCTGATGTCTTATTTGAGCTACAGAGCAGAAATGCCAGCAATGTGCTGGTTTGCAAAACTCAACCCCAAACACAAATCATTACTTGCTTCTAAGTCCATTCTTCTTCTGTGTTCCCCGTTGTAGGGAAATCTGTAAAAAACGAGACCTCAGAAATCACCTTCAACACCTTGTTCTTTCTCCACACCTAGTCATCACGTGCTGTTGATTTCATTTTACGATGTCCCTTGTCATGTGTTTCTCTATTCCTCTGTCATCTCTTTCCTGACAGTTTTAATAGCCTCCACAACAAACGCCCTGTCTCGAATTCCTGGTCTTTCCAATCTAATTTCTCATAATATCCAAGAGCTATCTTTCAAGAATACAGAACTGCTTGAGTACACGGCTCTACCACTTTCTAGGTATGGGATCTTAGGTATATTACCTAACCTTTCTAAGCCTCAATTCCCTCATTCGTAAAATGCAGGTGTAATTGCATAAATAAGCAACAATTGTGAGAGAAAATAATACAAATAAAGGTAAAACGTGATACGGTCTTCAAAGTGAGAAAAGGTCAGAACTTACTGAGAGATTAAAAAAGTTGTCACACAATTCTTATACTGCCAAAAAGACTCATGTGTATCTAATACTTCCAGGCAAGAGCATCTCTGGTTGACTCTGAAGGCTTTAATTAAACAAATAATTAACCTTGAAAATAGAAGTGCACACCAAGGCACTATTATTGCATTTACTAATTGTTTTTGCTGCTATGTATGAAAGCTTTGGCCTTTGGTGGTAAACTATTTAAAAACAATACAATCATAATAAATATTCAGGGCCCTCTCCCCAACAACAACAACAAAAAACCATTACGTTTTCTTGTAACTATATCTTAAATTAGTCTTGACAGGAAGAATTTATCCCCAGTCCTTACTTATAAATCCAGGAATAACTTCCAAATAAATCACAATATTGATGTCCATCCAATATGTCACTCATGAAGCCTACCTTCTTCCTCTTGGCAACCTCTCATATCTTTATGCCTTGATCAATCTTATTCCTTTTACTTTTTGAATGTCTTTTTGTTCTTCTCCTGTTAAATTTTCATTCTTTCAGCAAAATCCAAAGCAAGTGTCACCTCTTCTGTGCTCCCATAACAATTAGCTTATACACGTTTCAGCACTTATGATGTATTGTGATCATTTTTTACATGATCTGTGTATATTTCCCCAGTAAATTGGGAATTCTTGGAGAATTTTCATCTTCACAGATTCCCAACTAAGGAGAGAGTGAGGCTTATCGAAGTCACCTACGACACTTTTATTCAAAATACTAATCTACACCCTATACCCTGAAACAGGTGAATCTCAAGATGAGAATTTTATAAAAGCTTCCCAGAGCCTCCAGACTCTAAATTCAAAGCTCTTTTATACCAAAAACAGATACTAATTCCAGTTACATACATATACATGTGTGTATAAAACCATTTCTTTCTCTCTTTTCTAGCAAAAAATACACAATTTATCAAAGAATCTTTACCATTCTATACACAGGCATACATCAATGTATCAAATAGTCTTATTCAAATAAATATTAGTAATACCTAAGTGAATTTGACCAACTGACTGTAGTCCTTAAAGAGTTATGAAAATAAAAATAAAACAATGACAACTTATTAAGTTTATATCTCTGCCAGGCACTGTGATAAGCTATTTGTGTAAAAAGTCATGTAATCCTCACAATAAAATCAGGAGGTAATTATTAAGCCTTATTTACAAATCAGGAGACTGGGGCTCATAGAGATTAAGGTAACTTGCCCTGGGTCACCAAGTTTGAAACTGACAGAGCCTGGAATGAAACCCAGGTCTGCCTGGTATAAAAGTCTGTGAAATTCTGGGTGTGTCCAGTTGTAATAACACATATTTAGGAGCCTGTAAAGATTTTCCTATCTTTGTGAAGGCCAGAAACCAAGTGAGGAAAAAAAAAGAAAGCAAGTTTTCACTAGTCCTGCGAAAATTCTGATATTTCATAAAAGATTTACATGCCTTGAATATAAATGTAACCAAATAATAGTTTGGTGCCACACAGAAATCATTTCATTTGACAGTGATTTAAGGAAATGTACAAAATGTCAAATCCAGAAACTGTTATTTAATCTCACAAATTAGGTTACGTGGCACTTGGAGACCGCTCCAATGAGAGTGACTTGTGCAAATAATTTTATAAAGGAATGTAATTCAGTATGCCACAGAATTCTTTTTAGATTCCCAACAATGTTACTCCCTTTATACAAATGATATAAATATTTTAATAAAGGAGCTTTTAACTTATCAAATTGATTAATCTGTACTTTTCTGCCTGTGTAAAATGAAATGTTTAAAACTTAGTAAAAATACATAGCATCTTTCAATATTTCACTTTAATAATTGCTCTGTAATAACAAATCTGACTGCTGTTAACACAATCTGTCTCTTTTGCTGGTGATTTAATTAGATTACTAATTTGTGTTCTCTAGCACCTGACCTTTCTGGTTTAATGCTATTAAAAAATAATACCACTGACTTAGTTTATCTAGTATTCTACCCTGTTCTGTCTATTCAGTGATGATCACACTTTTGAAAATGGTACCAAATTACTCTATTTTAATTAACACAATGTGAGAGTAGTCGGCCGCATTTTCTACGGAACAGTATATTGATCATCACAATCACCATCATCAACAACAACACTTTACAGAGTATTTGCTCTGTTTGAGGTACTGACTGACACCCCTTATATGCACTAGGACACCCCTAACAAGTGATGGATCTATGTGATTTGAACCCACACAGTTTTATTTCAGGAATAGTTCTCTTAACCACAATGATATACTGAGCCATATTATTATGATTATTATTATTGTGAGGAAGATCAGCCCTGAGCTAACATCTGTTGCCAATCCTCCTCATTTTTGCTGAGGAAGATTGGCCCTAGGCTAATATCCATGCCCATCTTCCTCTACTTTATGTGGGACGCCCGCCACAGCATGGCTTGACAAGCGTTGTGTAGGTCCACGCCCAGGATCTGAACCTGCAAACCCTGGGCTGCCGAAGAGGAGCGTGCCAACTTAACTGCTACACCACCCGGCCGGCCTCCAGGAGCCCTATTTTTAAAATCCTAAAAGTAGCTTTCTTTTTGATTTTGAAATTATTTCTCATGTTCATTTTTCTCATTCTAAATTTTGCTAACCACTTATTCCCATAGCCTAACCCAAATGGTTACATCTCCAATGACAACACTTAAAACCTAAACTTTAATGTTCCCATTCCCATTAACTATGGAAAGTTCTCACCACAGCTCTCTCTCGTTTCCTTGCACTGCCACACATACTCACAAGCTCATCTATCTCATTACTCCTTGTCACCTGTCCCCTCCTTTATATGAATAATATCGACTCTGGTCAGTAAACTCATAACTTTCAGGCATTTAATCTGTTCAAAAATCATCAAGTTTTCATTTGGCAAATCTTTTTTTTTCCCCTGCTAATTGGAATAATATTTTTTATAAACTATAATCAACACACATTTAATGGTCATGGAAAGATCTGGAATTTTTAGTTTTCTTAAATAGTCTAGATACATAAACAGACAATTCTAAGTTTAAGATTGTTGTGATTTGGGAATAAATCTAATCTAATCTGCACTTGACGATCACAACAGCCATGTGTTTTTTATATTCTAATCAGCAAAATTTGGGAAGCATTTGGTACAAGTTCAGTGGAAACTGGAATTTTAAAAATAATGGGTGAATGTTTAAGCTGCCAAGTATAGTACTTAGACAGTATTTGCCTACAAAACTTCCACATCTCACCCTCTTCCACTGATTGGTTAATGCATTAAATAATAAAGTGTATCACTATTTTTTGCAAAATGTTTAGCACATAAAATGAAAAATATACCTCCAAACAGAATAAATATTAAGCCAACTGGTCTGAACTAACAAAGAGAAAGAAAAACATTTTCTGTAGTCCTAGGTAGCATTTTGAGTTCCACTTTACTTTCATCCATTAAAAAAAAAATGAGCCTAACTCTTCTTTTTTAATTGGAGAATAAAACTACATTCTCAAAGGGATCCACAAGTTTCAACAACCCTTTTAGCTCCTTCTGCTTATTTCCCTTTTGAAGCCCCTCCCACCTCTAGCACAGCTCTGTGACTCATTGTAAAAGGATATTTTAGAGACTCTGAATACAGACAAGAAGATAGTTGCAGTTCTGTAAATATCAAAATAATAAGCGAACATTTGTTAAAAAACCTGTTAAGTGCTAAGCATGTAACATAACATTTCCTTACTCAATCCTTACGGTAAATCTGTAATAGAAATACCATTGCTTTTGTGGAAGACATACGATATCAAAGCTCAGACATTTTAAGCAAATTTTTTCCAAAAGCACAGAGCAGCAGAGGTAGGATTTGGACTGAGTCTGATGCCAAAGCTCTGTACTCTCCCCTGAACAGTGCTGCCTCCAGGCAGCCCCCAGGAATCCTGGGCCAGGAACTCCAAAAACTCTGAATTTCCTACTTCCTAAAAAAAAACCAGCTCAAATTCCTTCAAAGCAAATCCACCATAACAAGATCAATATTTAGAAGAACAAATCAAACTTAACATTTCCTATGATCTTGGTAGTTTACATTTTAATAAAGACTTCTGTACTTGCTTGTGCGTTGCAAAAGGGAAGCCTGTTTTCAGATGAAGTGAGTTTGCAATTAAAAATGGTTTCAAGTGGTCTTCTCCATCCTTTTCCTCTGTGGATGCAAAGAGTGCTCCTCTAAAAAGCTGAGCAACTCAGCAGGCTACCAAATGGTTTTGAGTAACCAAGCAACATCATCTTTGTTGACCTGCAGTGCCTTCTCTTAAATTATTTCTTCTAGGCAGTAATAGATTGAAGTGCATTGGATGCTCCGGTGTCAATTATCTGAATGGGGCTGGATTTGTAATTTTTTATTTTCTGGAAAAGTAAAGCTCCTTTGCCCTGCCCTGTCTGGTTTTACCCAGAAGTTATTTTTATATAGTAAGGGAGTAGTATCTCCTGGGGCCTCTAGGCCAGGAATGTGTGATCACTTCTTTCTGCTTCTGGAATCATCTATGACCTCAGTGTAATGGGACCTCAAAAGAATTTAATAAATTCCTGATATCAATTAGTTTCAATAAATTACTCATACATCTTCTTAGTGTCTCATATTTTAAAGTGCTCTTACTGAAATACTTTTTCTTAAATTTACTAACTCCTAATACATTTCTCCATATAAGATTCTGTTGTATTTGGTTGTTCTGAAATTAAAAGATTGAACATCTAATATCGTAATTTAGGGATAATATCATGTTCCCTTCTAGCAACCAGTTGCCCAGTTATCTAGACTTAGGTCCATAGAGAATTCGTCACAATCTCTCTTTATATCATCTAAAACAATTTTCATTCCTTAGCATATTTTGTTGGCATTGCTAGGTTGCTCATCAACATAGGAAACACCTCTGGCCCACACACTGATCCCTACCCTACCTAATAACAGCCTATGCTCATGCAGAGCACTGGCTATTTATTTCAACCCTTCGCTTTATACCTCAGAGTTAGGTTTTAATCCATGAAAAAGTCTACTTTCTACTCCAGAGATACCAAGTTTTCTGAATAGCCTCATAATAGATCAAAAGCCTTTTGAAGTTATTTTTTAAAATAGAAAAGAAAATACATATTTATCCAGTAGTGCATCTTTATCATTATTTCCTTTAACTCTTTCCAAGACTCCTTATGAGGGTATTACTTACCCTCAGGGAAGCTGAATTTCTTGGTCTCGGTCATGTTATTTGGTTTTTGAGAGCTTCTATAACTTCTCTTACACTTTCACCTCAAAGACTTCTGCAATGATAGGTGCCTCCCTCTAAGAATGCATGTTTTTATATTACTACAACAATTACAGAGTTGAATCAGTTTCACGATTTTTAAAAGAAATGTTTTCTGTAATCCGTAATGATTTCATAATTCCCAAGATTTTATTTCAATCACATTCAATGAGTTACTTGGGCCTACTTCTTTGGCACCATTATCCATGAAACCATCATTTACTCTTGCTGTGGAAAACCAGAGAATGTAACCCAGTGTTGAAATAACGGTCAATTTTTTTTTTAACTATCTGAGATTCATTCTCTTTGCTTGAAAGTTTGGGCAAGCAAAGATAAAAGGTAAGACATGGGTGACATAAAAATTGCCCACTTCTGCTACAGCTATCTGGCCTTTAGAAGCCTGTGTTGTTCAAAAAACTATTTCATTAGGAAAATATTGACAACTCCTATGTATATGTTTGTGTTGGGGGAAAAAAACACGCACTTAAGAACAAAATACACTTGGGCTTAAATCCCAGCTCCCCCACTTCCCAGCTCTTCGACCGTGCAAGTCACTCAGCCCCCCTGAAATTCCGGATCCTATATGTGAAAACAGAAACAAAGATTTCAGGGTGTAATAAGGAAGAAAGTTAATGAGTATAAAGTGTCTAGTACTGAATAAGTAGTAGTTGTATGCATGCATGATTCTTCTCTGGCTTTGGTCTATCCTGCTGAATACAAGTTATTCAAAGAAAAGACTACATCAATTTGGTATTATGACTTTTTAGATTATATTTATATGTAATGTACTCTTGGTACATCAGTTAAGTTACTGTTTTAAGCCCTTAAAATATCACTATTATTTGTGTAGATATTTTGGAAATAGCAAATGTTAACAAGACTAAACATTGGTTTCCTACACAGTGTAGTTTGAAAGGTTTTTTTTTAATCCCTAAGCAAATTTTACATACACTGCAATAAAAGTGGTCTGTGTACCAAGTTGTAAAGACTGTTCAGTTCACACTGGTTTGGCCATTTACAAAAGTAGTAGCGAAGAAAATGAACTCTAAAGGACTGGGAGTGATATCCAAGTCAGTCTCAGGTTTTCTCTCGCAAGAGAGGGATCCTCCCCTCCTCCACTCCAAATCCCCACAAACAGCCATCTATTAAGAGAAAAACTTAACAAGGAGTCACAAACAATCTCAGAATATATGGGTCTGCAAATGTGGCAGTGTCCAAAACTCTAAAAATCTCCATTTGTACACAAACATTGGATTTGCGTAATTTTCTAGATTCCTTGCACTGCAGTCACCTAAATCATATGTCCTACTGAACACATCATCAAAGCACAAAACATCTGTTTTTGCTCCAAAGCAATTCATAATGAATCAAAGACAATATTTTAGAGCTTTCACGAAGGCAAGTTAAATGGGAAAGATATGAAATAGGAATTAAAACTCTGGATTCAGTCTGTGTAAAACAGATCTATTAACGTTTTGGAGCCAGTCTTCTTGTTGTAAAGTGGGGATAAAGTTATCTCTTCTGCTTGCCACACCACGTCATTGTAAGGATGAAAGGTAACTTCTTGTTATCACCACCTCCACGTGATTGTGCAAAACAAGGAAATACAATCTTTGTACTACACTTTCTAAATATTTAATGTCTTAAGTATGCTCACATGCAATGCTCCACTACTACTTATAATAAACTATTCTATACAGTTTTATATATATGGGGGAAATTATTGCTTCCCATGTGCAGGTTTATTTATTTTGTGAATTATATATGGCCATAAAAGAAAATCCTCAGATGACTAGATCGATTCTTTTTATCAACACTATAATTGTTGAAATAAATTTACCATTAACCTAAGACGCAGAAAACTTTCCTAAATTATATGTAAATAATTCTTGGATTTTCACTGTTTGGAGTTTTATACATTTCAGCACATTAGGAAAGGTCAAATTTATATAGTCCTATACCTCAAATTACACTTATGAGAATTGACCTAGGCAATGATGGATACAAACATAAGTGAAATAAATCTGGAAAGGGAAAGTTAGTGAAAGTGTGCATAGCCCCAGAAAAGGAAGATTAGAAAGGCTAGGTTGGAGCCAAGACGGAAAAATGTACTATTGAAACCTGCTATGAACTTTCAAGACAATACTTATGCATACCCATGAAATGTTTATTTAATAAATCATTCATTAATGAGCAAACAGATTGATGAGATTTGGCATATTGCTTTCTTTGGACTGCATTAGCAGTATAAAAAATGGTTTCTGAGACATAGCCAATTTTTTTTTTCCTTTGGCTGAATGCAAGTATTGGCAAAGGGTCCCTTGATCTTGGGAAAGTGAAAGTTTTAAGCAAGGGGTGCCATGATCATATTTGCATCTTTGGGATCCTGTGCAGAGGATGGAACAGAGGAGGAGGAGTTTTGTTGTTGGAAAAAAAAAAAGGATGCTGGAACATTCATTGTACTACAATCAAGTACTATCTAGAAGAAATCATGGACAAAGGAAGAACAGTGATTCCATTACAGAGAAAAGGAATGTTAAAAAGCCCAAGATTAGGGTGAGGGGAAAGATGATGAGATCAATTTTGGACATGAATTAGAGTAGAGTTGTTCAGTAAACATTTAAGTTTGTGGAACTAGATCTTGGAAGAGAAATCTGAGTTGAAAATATTTGGAAGCAGTAATAACTAAGACTCGTGAGTAAACGACACTTCTCAGGAAGAACACATAGAGTATGGAAGATGAGAGCTGAGGACAGAACTCTCAGGAAGGAAAATTAAGAAGTAAGTAGCACTGAAGATTACTGAAAGATGATAAAAGATAATGACAGAGTACAAGGAGATAGGCACAGGAGTCTGGAGTGATTGGCAAAACAGTGACAAAAGGAAAAAAACTTTTCCAGAAGTTTGAGGCACAAGAGTGAAATTACACAGAGAAGTCACATAATATAAGGCACTGGTGACATTGTGAGAGATGATGGTGGTTTGGACCAAAGATGCAGTAGAGGAACTTCTGTATATTTCAAAAGAGGAGTAGATAGGACTTGCCAATAGGTTTGATGAGGAAAGCGAGAGAACAAGAAGATTCAAAGATGATTCCAATGTTTTTTGCCGAAGAAATTAGAAGAATGGAGATGCCATTTACAGTGATGAGGAAAAATGCAGGTGGAACAAGCTGGGAGGGAGGAGAGGTTTGGAGTCAGTGGCTTAGAACATGTTTAGTTTGAGATGCCCTATTTATATATCCAAGTAAATGTGTCAAGTAGGCAGATGTGGGGGTGGGGGCAGAGAGGGAGAGAGAAAGAGAGATAGGAAAGAAGGAAGAAAAGAAGGGAAGACGGGAGGGAGGGAGGGAGTAAGGAAGGAAGGGAGAGGTCAACAAATTAATGGTAGTGTATCTCCTTGAGATGAGATTGAATAAGATCACCTAGAGAATGAGGGTCCATGATTGAACCCGGGATACACTCCTAAACCGGGGCATACCAAAGCAGGAGACACTATGAACAGTCCACTTCAGCAGGGAGAATATTTTATCATTGACATTGTTTAGAATCACCAGTGAATGGTGTAAATAATAATTAAACGTGCTAACTTTCAGTCAGTTTTATTACTGTTTTTAAATTCCCTATAGGGAATGCTCCCTCTTTATTGCTTGCACTGGGGTGGAACACTCCCACTGCTCCCTCCCCAAATAAGAAGAAACCAGTGAAGAAGACTGAGCAAGAATAGTCAATGATGTAGGCGAAGATCTAGAGAGAACAGGGCGTGGAAAGGCTAGTGAAAGACACATTTCAAAAAGAAGGAAGAGGTCAACTTGTTAAAAGCTGCTGGTTGGTCTAGTCAGATGAGGACTAGGAATTAACCATTAGATTTGCCAAAGAACAGGTCCTTAGAATCCTTGACCAGAGCTTCTTTTGTGGAGTGGTGAGGGCAAAACCCCCTGAATGTGGGTATGAGAGAGAATGAAGATGAAGGAAATGGAGATGTCAAGTGTAGATGATTCTTTGAGGAGTTTTGCTATAAAAAGAATCAGAGAAATGGAGCCGTATGTGGAGGTGAAGATAGCATCATGGGAGGGTTTTATAAGTAGGGTGACGTAGAGAATGTCGGTATGATGATGGGAATGAGCTAGTGGTGAGGGCAAAATTAGTGATGCAGGAGAGAGTGAGGCAGTGACAGGTGTCATAGGATGGATCTCATAGGATCCATATGGGTGTGGATTTCTGAAGAACAGTGGGAATGGGGATGGAAGTCAAATTATCACAGAAGTGACTGGAACTCAGGCTAGGATTTATCATCCTCATGAAGTTGGAGACTATCAGGATCACGACAAGAAATGAGGAGGAGAGTTGGGAGGGTAGGAAGGGCAGAGGAGAGGAAACAGGTGCCAAAATGAACAAGAATGATGTAAAACAGGGACAACTAAAGAAGGTCAGAGAGCAGAACCCATTCTGTTTTAGCATATAAAATATTCTTATTGTCTTATTACTAACACACAACAGCAGAAATCATTTTTGTTGAGTAAGATTTCACTAGCAATCCTGTCTATCCACAAGCCAAGACCACTACTTTTTCATTGTAGATATCATGGAGGCTATATAAGCAATAAAATTATATCAACAAAAATGAAAACCTTGCAGAACATAAACAGTTCCCTATTAAACTCTTCAGTTAAGTTTTATGTCAATACTATCACATTGTATTTTTCATAATCTTTCTAAGTTTAATCAGAAAAAACTTATATACAATGCACAGACCACATGCATTTTAGGATTTCGGTAGAAGAGAATGAAAAGGTCCCAAAAATATGTGGGGATTTGGTCCATTAAATTTGCTGTCATGACTAACTAGATAAAGGAACTCATCACCATCACTAATATATGATAATAGTAAATAGTGGGGAAAACCGAACTTTAATAAGTATAGACAACTCACAAAAGAGGACCAGAATTCAAATACGAAAAGGTGCAAAATAAACAAAAAGCCAGAAACAGGATCACCTTAAGAAAACAAGTATGTTGGGAAGGAGGAGGAGGAAGCTAGTGATAAAGAAAATGAATAATAAAAAGTAATTTAGTTCTCCTTTTATCTCATTTCTACAGACTATAAATAAAAACATCTGTAATGTGGTAAGTAATTTGAGCCAACTGCAGAATTCTCTTTTGAGGATTTTCAACACTGACATTATTAAGGATGTAGAAAGGAAAAGAATATATGTTTGATCAAATAAAATAAGTAACAGGAGAATAAATTACATCTTTTATATGGCTAATATTTCATGCCCTTCCCATAAACATACATTGCTTTACCCTGATCTTCACATCTGTCCTCAAGAGGCAATGGATCATGTACCACCCCAAACACTCTAGAACTCTACTTCCAGAGTGAAGAAAACTGACCTCTAATTTGCAAAGGTTGCTTGTGAGGACTGGAAATACGCAGAGCTGTGTCAGCTGTCTGCAGCCACACTATAAATTGTTGAGAAGTATCTCCTTATACTCAGAAAATTAGAATGTAAGAGGGTGAGGCCAACAGAATCAATTTTCATTTGTTCCATCTCTGCACCCCCATCTCCTCTGTCGTACCCCTGAAAGGACTGTAGGGTATTTATGGATTGGTGTTGGGGCCCTTTGTTTTCCTTCCTCCTCCCAAATGCATAGAGGCAACACTGTCTTGTTAAAAGTCCTATAAATAGGAATAAATGAACTTCTTCTAATTGACCTCCAACAAAAATGGCACCTACCATGAATGGTTCACTTCACCTTGTGTACAGTTCACCTCATGACCTAGTTCTGAGTTTGTTTGTATTCATGTATCAATGAGTATTTATTGAATACTTACTATGTGCAAGATAACACTGATAATCACCTTCTGGAAGTACAATAGAACAGTTTATAGATATTTCAGTTTAATCAATCTTTTTTACTTAGAAAGATACAAAAAAGTCCTGGACTTACATTGTTGCATGTCCCATAAAATATTTCCTCTATACTTATTCAGCATAAATGACATTAACAGGCTAACATGAATATAAGCTCTAAACGGAGCCCCTAATATCGTTTTATTGAAGTTACAAAAGCCTCAGGGCTGGTCCCGTGGCATAGTGGTTAAGTTTGTGTGCTCTGCTTCTGCAGCCTGGTGTTCGCAGGTTCGGATCCCGGGCGCGGACCTACAAACCACTCATCAAGCCATGCTGTGGCGGTGTCCCACATACAAATTGGAGGAAGACTGGCAACAGATCTTAGCTCAGGGCCAATCTTCCTCACCAAAACAAACAAAAAACTACAAAAGCCTCTTAAAAATCAAGATAAAAAATGACTACCTTTCTGCTAGTTCACAAGAAAACCTTTACAAACACATTACTTCTTCTTCCCACTAGGTTTTTAAAGCATTGTTTGAAAGGGAAAAAGTCTTGCCTCCCTCTCAGAGCCCTTGCTTTGTGCTTTCCCTTGCCTACTTAGTCTGAGAAGTTTCTGCCAGTCACCAAGCTTCAGATCTTTAGTGGAATCCTTGATTCTTTCATTGCTTATACTTAGAGGGTAAGTCTGTTCTGTGGAGTTATTTTTAATGCTCTTTTCTATTTCCTAACAGTTAGCTCAGTGATAGCCCCTTACTATGTCCACCACAGTGACTGTCTTGAATGAGCTTTCTGCCTCCAAACTCTCCCAACATTATCCCTCTTATACATGACTGCCAGATCGTGCTTCCTGAAACACCTCTTCAGTGATGTCATTCTTACACTCAGAAGCTTTGGTACCTTCTTATTTTCTGCCTCATCAAATATGAACTTCTTCACTCAGCTTTCAAAGACTTCCATTGTCTCAACTCTCTAGTTAATTTTTGTCTGTTTCTCTTAAATGGTCATTATTAGGCTCTCAGTTTAGTTTCTTGCTTCTCAACACAATCTTACCAATTTTCTTTCATCTCTCAGTCTGAATTATATCATTTTGCCTCTCAAACCTAAGGACCATGCCTAAATAAATAAATAAGCAAATACATAAATAGACACAGAGACAAACAAATAAAACACTATTTCATCGTCCCAATCCTACTCATTCTTCATGTCCTAATACCTTCACTAAACATATGAATCCTACAGACCCAACCCTCCTCTGAACAATACTGAACTTGATGAAGTTCCCTAAAATGTCATAATTTGTCTAGCTTATTGGGTCAAGTACATTGATTCTGTCTTCTAGGCTAGCTTCTAAACTTCTGGAGGGCAGGGAACTTCTACTCTTCTGCCTCTCCCAAGACCAGGCCAAATGCGACAGCCACAGCTGTTGCCTAAGGGATCCCTCTCAAGCGGTTTCTATAATCAATAATGGCAGCAAGGAAGAAGAATCTTCCAGGTAATAGAGTCTTTCTTCTCCATTCATTCTGATCTGTTTCCAGTTAATTCATCACACATTTGCCACCTTTGCGATTAGATGCAAGTAGTTGGTATTCTCTCTCAAAGGTAAAAAAAGCTTAAAATCCTAGTGGAAGAGGCTAAAGAGGGAGAAAAGTTCTTTGAGGTATATGCTGGCTTTGTTAGCAATCTTTCTCCTTTTCTGTCTCACAACTGTTATTCATTGTAGAAACGAGTTACCCTCCACCATTTTCCTCTCGCTAGTCCCTTCTTGTGACTGCCTTGTGAATATATAAGTCAGATGCATTTAATTCTTTGAAGTCTAAGCACATTCTTGCTTGAAACAAAAGCTGTAGAGGATGAAATAAGAGTATACAATTATTGCAAAGTGGCAATAAAATCACCTCCCCACATTCCCTTGAGAACCATGGTCAGGGAAGATCTGGCTGAGGGCTGAGACAGACTGTCGACTTGACTTGTAATTTTATGAACTATGATCATGCGGACAAGAAAATATCTTCAAAGGGTCAATATCATTTCTGTAAATGGGAAGAAGACTGAGTGTGAAAAGACTGCTTTGAACTAGGCTTAAAAAGAAAAAAACTTGTGAGCAAATATCAATAGTACTTTCTCAATTTCTCTCTTTTTTTCCCTTTAAAAGGGCTTTTTTTAAGTGAGGAAATTGCAGTTAAAAATTATTTTATAGCCCTTAAAATGAAAACATTTGCCTATTAAGCTCTAACGACCTACAATATTCTATCTGTAAAGCATCATTTGGCCCCCTGCTGTTTCATTTAACTTTAGCTGAACCTTTTTTTATTGCTTCCTAATCTACCCTAATTTGCCTAAACCCCTTATTTGCCATTTCTCAAACTGTTTGTTTACATCTCACTGGAAATCTGTAACAATAACAAAGGGCTTTAAGGACCAGAAATAATGATAGATTTAGACACATAATTTTACTTCACTGCATAAAAGATTCAAATTAACACACATTCACTCAGAGCCCACTAGGTGACAAGGGCCATGTTTGGCTAGGAGATACTAAGACGAAAACAACTGGTGCCTTCCAGGAGTCTGAATCTGGAGGAGGAGACAAAATAGAAACAACCACCAGCACTGGGGAAGTGATAAGCCGGTAGTAAGAGCCAAGCGTTCTTGACACAAAAGAACAGAGAACAATTAACTCTGTGGGAAAAAAAGATACCTAACGCAATAGGTATCTTAGTCTATATGACATCATTTAAAAATTTTTTCTGGGGCTGGCCCTGTGGCATAGTGGTTAACTTCGAGTGCTCTGCTTTGCCGGCTGGGGTTCGAGGGTCCAGATCCCGGGTGCAGATCTACACACTGCTCATCAAGCCATGCTGTGGTGGCGTCCCACATACAAAAGAGAGGAAGATTGGCATGGATATTAGCTCAGGGACAATCTTTCTCAAGGAAAAAGAGGAAGATAGGCAAGAGATGTTAGCCCAGGGCCCATCTTCCTCACCAAAAAAAAATTTTTTTTCTGTTTTGGGAGAAATATATTACAGACAAATGATAAGACAAGGACAACGATCAGCTTTTAAAATCTTCCATTCAACCTATGTAAATAGCAGAATATGATAAAGATACCTCAAGCGATGATGAATTGAGAATCAGAAGCTTAGATTGCACTATGAAATAGTTATACAATCCTGAGCAAGTCGTGAAACTGCTGAGGGACTCTATTTCCTCAGCTCGAAACTGGGGAGCTGGACCTAAATGAGGTTTAAGGATCCTTTTGGCTCCCCTATCATCTGAACATCTGCATTTATTTTTGTCAACTAGTAAACTTGTTACAAAGCTGAGGACAAGACCGCATAAGATCGGACAATAATTCACCTTTACCTCAAATGTGTTATTTGTGCCTTTATATTTACAACCCTCTCTTTTCACATTCCCTGTCACATTATTAGTCCTTTGGTCCTTTTTATTTGCATAACCTTTGGTCCTTTTTAAAGTATATTCACATTCGTTATCTCAAGTGCTCTAACTCCACATGTGGACCATACTCCAGACTCTTCCCTCGCTCCGTTGCTAAGACATACATCTTACAACTTTCTCAATCACTCTCATTACATATTGCTCTATTATGCTTGACTCCATGCTTTTCCTCTCTCCTTTCTTCTACGAGGAACCAGATATATCATTTTCCAGCTCTTCTCTACCCTCTTTCTCGGCTACCCATTTTTCGAAATCACTGAAGTGGATTTGTTGTGACTGAGTGCTTGAAGCCTCAAGGAGCAGAAGCACAAAGGTGACTCTGTATACTACTTCTGTCAAGTTGATTTAGGAAAACTGTGGTTTCCTAAGATGGTTTCTTCAAAATTACGACGTCCCTGGAAGCTCTTAAGTTAGCAGCTGGTACTGGGGAAAAGCTGGTCCATGCAGCCAGGATGCTCTAGAAGCACCCATCCTACCGAGTGAGTGCATGGTCAGATTAGTGGAGGGGAGTTTCAGGAAGGACAATAAACACAGCAGTGTCAGAGACAGTGGCTCCATCTTTAGAAATACAAGTTTTTTTTTTTTGGTGAGGAAGATCAGCCCTGAGCTAACATCCATGACAATTCTCCTCTTTTTGCTGAGGAAGACTGGCCCTGGCCAACAACTGTGCCCATCTTCCTCCACTTTATATGGGACGCCGCCACAGCATGGCCTGACAAGTGGTGCGTTGGTGCGCGCCGGGATCCGAACCAGGCTGCCAGCAGCAGAGTGCGCGCACTTAACCGCTATGCCACGGGGCCGGCGCCAGAAACACAATTTTTTAAATATAACTTAAACTATATGCTACTAGTTTTCTTTCAGGGTTCTTAAAGAACAGCATTTCTTGTTGAGGAATATTAACAACCTAGTGGAAGCTATGGACCTCCTTCCTATAAAAATGCACATATGGAGGGGCCGGCCCGGTGGCGCAAGCAGTTAAGTGCGCGCGCTCCGCTGCGGCGGCCCGGGGTTTGCTGGCCCGGATCCCGGGCGTGCACCGACGCACTGCTTGGTAAGCCATGCTGTGGCGGCGTCCCATATAAAGTGGAGGAAGATAGGCACAGATGTTAGCCCAGGGCCGTCTTCCTCAGCAAAAAAAGAGGAGAATTGGCGGATGTTAGCTCAGGGCTGATCTCCTCACAAAAAAAAAAAAAAAAAAAAAAAAAAAAAAAAATGCACATATGGATAATTTCACAGGCAACAACAAGGGGTCATGGAATTCCTAGGCCCACGGATCCCAGGTTAATAAACTGTGCACAGATAACGTAGATAAACTCTTTTGTGGGTGTTACATAACTCTAAGAAAAGTAATCTACATTCCCTTTTATCGTATTAATGTAAAACTTTTTCATTTGCCAGAAAACCAAGGATTAAGTCTTCTAATTGCGATAGTAACAACTTTTTAGTTTCTTTTTTATTTTTAATAATTATTAAAGACAACGTTATAGAATAATGCGAGTCAAGAGCAACTGTAAGTTCTCGATCAAAATTTTCTAAAAGAATACTAATTCAAATAGTAATACTAGGATACTAATTCAAATTCAACCCCAAATGAGCTGAATTCCATCTGTAGCACCCTGAGCATTCAATGGTCACTGACTTAATGCTACTTACTTCCCAATGACTTTGTCATTTACTCTGTGTGAGAAAAAAAAATAGGTTAATACCAAACCACATAGACATGTATACATGAAGACTAATTAGCCGATCATTAAGGTAAAAACAGAACAAAACTCCTCTTCAAAAGAAAAATTGATTGCAGTTTTGGACAATATAAAGTCCAAAAGGAATTAACTGATTTTTTAAACTGAAATAATCAAATGTTTTAGAATCGTATACTTGTATATTGGCAAGAAACGTTACTCCTGTAGCCCAGAAGTGCCAAAAGACCTCTCCAAACACTTAAATAAATCCTTATGCAGAATACAGTTTACTAAATATAGAATAAATAACAATAACTAACAAACGTCACCTAGATCATGTAGATTACCAGGAGCCCGTCCAAGCTTTCTGTATTACGGCTAATATTATGCATAATTTTGAGAATTTGAGTTCTAGACAAATAATATTTTCAAGAAGGCATTAAAATGACAATATGCAAAGCAGCTTCATAAAATGTAATATGCATTCTACAAAAAGTGGGAAAAATTTTTATTTGAAAACCAAACTTATGAAGATGGAAAGATTAAAGAATTCAACTTGGTTTTTTAAATAAATTTGATTTCCAGACATCCTTTTTAATTCTCCAATTCAACCACAAATTTTATCACTGAAATACCTAAGAGAAGTATGAAAACACTGAAAGATGTTGATATTTTTGGCTTACAGACTTTTGTAATGTTCTTTTTTTTCCTCTAATAAACTTGTAAATATTCTCAATCAAAACAAAGAATTTTGCCATGAGACTTTACTGAGGAAAAAAAGTGCTTTAGAAAAGTCTGGTAAAATCAAGAAATAGAATAGATTGAAAACTTATGGTATTCATTTCAAATCATCTTGAGATGGCTAAGAGCAAAGCAGCATTCTTTTCCTCCCCCTCAATGAATCCAGAAGTCAAGACTTCTCTTACAAAACACAAAATCACATAAAAGACTTATCAAGAAACTTATTTTTAGAATTTTTACTTTTTTCTGTACATGATACTGATGGTATTAAAGATCCGAGAGAGGACATAGGGCAGTCTAAAAATTGAAATTTTAAACATCATGACAGTACCTAATCCTGACCCCACAGCCACTGCCTTTGCCTTAAACATTTGATGATATTTACCATTTACAAATATGTCAATAAAGCTTAGTCGGTTCTTGGGGAAATTAATCAGATTGAATGCCATCAAATAATTAAAAAAAAAACATACTTTGCCTGCATTTGTAAATTATACAATATGTTACAGAGAAAAACACATTAGTTCAAACAATACCAATAATTCATTCATTACTCTACAACCATACAAAACCTCAACACACAACTCTCCTTTCTTTGACTCATTCAAGTTAAAAGAGGGAGATAACGCTTAAAATATTATAGATTTTTGAAGGTACACATGAAATAAATATTTATGACTATTTTACCTAATATGAGTAAGAAGCAAAAATACCAATATTTTTTTCCTCCAAAGTATATTGTTTCTTAAATTTGACTTAACATCACTAAATGCTACTTACTGTATAAAGAATTCAAAACATAAGTTTATCAAACATTCTTAGACTGAAATCCAACAAAGAAAAATAACGCTTGTTCTTTATTAGATGATATGAACTGAATCCTGAGTCCCCACTAAGGTTCACAGTGCACAACTAACTAATTACAAGCCTAAAAGTTTCATGAGTTTCACCCCAGGTATCACAAGCTGAAATTCCAGGCCTCTGTGTCATTCCCTGAAACATCTGCAACAAAATCGAACATTCTTGATAAATGAGATAAGCCAAAGCATTTACTTAATTAGATTTTTAAAGTATATTTATTAACTCATACAGCAAATAATTTGAAAAGTTTTATAGCAAAGAACAACATGCAAACATGCAAGGGAACTTAATTTTTACTTTCGAAGATGCCCTCGATATGGTTTACTTAACGCAATTTTAAACATGATTCTGTTAATATTTGACTCAAACAAACATAAGCTCAGGCTAAAAATGATTAACTTATAAAATTAAGCCTTTTCGTTTCTTTCACGTAATTGAGATATGTGTGTTCCTAACATTAACTGTTTTTCTCTCTCTGTTCTTATATTCTACAAAGATTCCAAAATACAGTATACAACTGCATATCTCTGTGTACACATACACAACCTAACTCCAAGAAGCATTGGATTCTAGGTTTATCTGAGGTAATCTGTTTTGGTTTCTGTCCTGCCAAACCACTTCTGATGTTTCCAACAGCACAATGACAGCATACACCTTCTTGTTATTATTTATGTTCCGAAGGCCAAACCAAATGTCTGGGTGGGTCTCCAAAGATATAAAATCGGTAGGTTTTTTTCCATCCACAGGACCCAATTACATTTAAATAAACCAACCCCTAGTGAAGGATTGGCTCCAACAGAAAATACCACACAACCACAGACACTGAAATTAAATCACAGTCGTAAGTTTAGAAGCCACCAACATATTGTTAAAAATAGTCTTTAGGACATCTTTGTGTATGCATGCACAGGCAAACAATGTACATTAGTAATGAAAAAAAAATGGCTACATTTCTTTCAAGGAGGTGTCTCCTTCCTAAAATTTCCTAATCTATAAAAGTTTTCTGTCTCGGGCTAAACAAGTCAAAATACGAGCGGCTGCTCTAAGGACTCCTCACAGAGGCAGAAAAACTGTCATGTGCTGCCCGGGCTTTAAATGGATGAGTCCTTTTGGCTGATCTTGGAGTGGCAGAGACTTGACAAATGTGGGAAAGTCCTCAGCTGTGAGATGGGGGCTGAGGTTGTGGGCTCTTGGTCAATTGAAAGGTTGCATTAAATGTAAATTATAGGGCTGTTCCTTAGATATATACTCCTTTCGACCAGGTGAAAGGCAAGCAGAGTTTCACACTCATTTAGAGATGGCCTGGTGGTGGCTTCGCAGCTAGGGTATGCCAGGTAGCCATGAGCAATTATAGTTGCCATCTCCGAAGGATGGAAAGGAAAGAAGGAAACATTTTTATATAAAACCATATTAAATTTCCTTTTTAAAGTGCCTCTATGTATTTCTCTTTGCAATTTATATGAAAAAGTATTAGTTTTAAAACTACAGCAGAACTGGCAGTAAATAGCCCAGGAACAATTGTTCTTTTATTAAATATTTATTGAAATAAATTCCTGTGCTTTCTCATTTTTCTTCTTCTGGTTCCAATATTTATTTACAGCTGATTATTAACATCTGCCAGTATAACGGTTTCATCCACACAGAAGCCGAAGGGTAAAAAAGTCACACACACCCTTCTAACGTGACCTGTAGTTAGACAGAAAACAGTTTTCCCAGTCACCGCTTGGCTTCCTGTCTGTGACCTCTGAAAAGCATTGGAGGCCAGGGTTAATGGCCTTTCCAATCTCTGTGATAAGAATTCATTTTGTTCTATTACCAGCAGTTATCTGAGGAGCCTGCTGCATCACTTCAGCAGGGTTCAATCAATGAGGGGACCTAATGAAGTAACCAGCTGTAGCTCTATTTCCCCGGCCTGCTCTATCAGACAAATAAGAGCTATCAGTCACATCTTAAGGCTGATCCCAGACACAGCATCTTCACATGCTGAACTCGTATGCATATGAACTAATGATACCCTACCATTTCCTTGAAACCTTCTCTTTTGATATATCTTCCCTAACACCGAAAATGGAATGGAAGGAGTCCAGAGATGTTGTATTAAGAGGACAATAATGCAAGATTAAAGAAGAGAAGGTTTGCATAACAGTTGAAAGAGTTTATACTAACAGCAAGAAGTTCAAGTTATACAGCATCACGACTCAGGCTCTCAGCTCAGCTCCCCTCAAATATCTACACTTTAGGTTGGCATTTTTTAATCTTCAAAAAAGGGAGAGGATGAAAAATTATTTTCAATTTTATCATTTTTATTGATATTATAAGTTTAATGGTAGCACTTGCATTTTGACTAAGCTTTCAGAACAGAAATACAATTACACTATATTTTTACTTTTTGGTCCAATATCAGTCAATGTAACACCATAAGTTAACTTTGGGACATTTTATGTTAGCTGATATCACTAAACCCACACAAAAAACTGTAAGTTACTGTAAAACTCTAAAATTAATAATTTAAAAATTAAAATGTATAAATCATATTCTTATCTAATTCAGAAGAACATTTGTTAATAAATGCTGTTTTCACACATGTAGATTTCAGAAGGGAAAAATCAAAGCCTTGTACCTTCAATTACTGCCCGAATAAATGTATTGACTGGCATTAGGAGTCCTGCTCAAAATGAATCCCTTTGTGGAAAGGGTGTTGATGATGGTTCTCCAATTTTTAGACTATTTCTCAGGCAAATGCTGAATGGTTCATAAGAAGCCATGAATAGAACATTCATATTTGCTGATACAGTTTCCGTATCTGAAAACTACAATATCTTAGCTTACTTTATCAGGTTAATCTAGATAAATTTCATGTAACACAATTTGTATTCTTTTAACTTGGCTGCTCCCTTTGTCAATTTGAAAGGAAAGAAATCATAGCGATTTGCCGTTATGCTAAAGAGATGACTTCTAATGGAAGCCACACAAATTAAATATCCTTGTAGCCGTGTACTTGATAAATATAGTCACACAGGCAAAAATATTTTATTTCATTAGAATTTTTATTCAAGCAATACTACTAATGTATTATGACTAAAAGTACCAAAGGCTCTATAGCTGCAAATGTCTTTAAATTTTTATGGGTGTATCACACTGTTTTCTTTTTCAAATTGCAATCACAGTGATGTCTGAGTGATATGGTTCCTGTAACTATGAAGTCAGATGATCTTTTCATTTCAAACCTTTGGAGATATAAATGAAAGATTAAGGTGCAGTCGATAAGAGGCTAAATATAATGGGAAAAACAACTGTGGTATTTAAGGAAAACAAGGTGTGTGTGTGTGTCTGTGTGGTGTGTAAGTGATTGCTGGACTTGTAACTATCTACATACGTGTGAAAAGGACTGAAATATCTTTGCTGCATATGTAAACAGATAAGAATATGCCTAGCAGGCATTTTGGGAACATCTGTCAATTTTTTATAGAACATACTGATTGTGGGCTATTGATTGCATTTAAACAAAGTTGTTGCAAAAAAAAAATCAGCTAACAATTCGTGTAGAAAGGGCCAATCAATATTTAAATGACTCCCTTTATTGATTTAAAATTAACTTTCAATTAAGAGATCCATAGGACTCTTAACTGCGACACTTATCCATTCAAGAGAAAATAAAGGTACATTTATCGATACACTTAAACAGCAGTGGCTGGTTTCCTATCGATTCAGTCATTTGCGCTGGGATTCGTTAGCGTCATCAGCCTTTAACTCGCTTACTAGGTCTTTGCAGGGTATAACACTGCAAGATGTAGGAATGCGCAAAACAACACAAAGAAAGGATAGAAATTTAAACAGAACTAAAAGATATAGGAAAAGGTAAGTCAACCTTACACTTTCACTTTTTATTTTTTTCTTTTAGTATTATGTAGGGAAGACTGTTTAGATTATTTGGGTGATTATCAGAGAGGCCTTTTAAGGGGCTATTTTTCAAAGCAAGTGGTTTGGATATGGTACATTTTGTGTTGTGAAATTGTGTAAATGAAGTCTGAACAATTGACTAGTAAAAGCTTTATTGGCGTCTACTGACTAACAAGATCACTAACTTGCATATACTAGTTATATTATAATCAATGGCAGCTAAAACAACAGTTCATAGAATTTTTTAAAGACAATAATTGTATTTCCCATTGGAAATACTGTACATGTGTGTTTAAGGATATATTTATTCAACAGTATTGCAAGGAAATCACACCAAGCTATGCTGTATTATTTTGATAATTTGCCAGTTATTACATTGTATAATTTTTATCAGGGTTTTCATGAAAATAAAACTGATATAGAAAATTAAACTATAGGATAAAATAGATAAATAAAAAATGCATAGATCAGAAAATTTATCCATGTATTTTAAAACCATAACTATCCACCTATTTTTATATCTTTATTGCCACTGAACGGGAACTCTGGATATAGAGGAGGGCATTGATTGTAAACCCTTTACTACAACTTCTAATAGTATGTCAGAAAAACAAAATTGAATGATCTCCACAGGGAATGGCATCTTAACAGAGCTCAGCCTCCAACAACCTTGATTGTAATACGTGTGGCAGTGTTACTCTTTTTCAGGAATTCAAAATGATAGGTGTTCTTTTTGGTTTAAAGATGATAACGCTCCTACACGACACCGCATTTCCTACAGCATACTGATCTCTTTCTCATATTCTTCACTGTGCAGAGCTATGCGTACCAGAAAGAAGCCATCCCAAACAGAACCCCCCCACTCATTTCCTGACCTATAATTCCCGGTAAGAGAGACAGGACAGTCAGTCTAATTCCACTTGTACAGAATCTATTTGTAATTACCTTTACATTTACAGTTAATCTTCATTCTCTCATAATACCCACTATGGATACAAAAAGATGTTTTCAGTAATTGCAAAGATTAGCCTTTAGTTTTTTCTCTGTGCACCATGTCTACAGTGGTTATGCTACACCACTTACATCTTTAGATCTGCTCTGAACTTGTAAGAAACATTTGGAACGGATGGAAGTGAAAAATCAGAGATCCAGATGCTCAGATACAAGAAACCCCTCCTCAAATAGTTTAATCATGTAATATGGGTATAACACAATTGGTAATACATTATGGCGATTACACTTATTAAAAAGTGCATGATGTCATTATTTCAACTAGAAATCAGATGATGATACTAATTAAGTGATAGCAGGTGGCACCCGATGCCTGTCAAGGTCCTCTCTGATCTGCAGAGAGAGATGTGTGGTTCCCTGTCTAAACACCCAGGAGTAGTAACAATTGGCTTAAGCACTATTCAGTCCCAAGGTGCCCAGAATAGGGGATTCACTTTGATTTAACATTTCCTTATCACATCAAAGAGGTGAAAAAGGCATCTTTATGGATTGGCTTGCAAGGGGAAAAAAAAGGTTGTCTTTTTACCCAAGTATGTAAACTGTCTTCAAGAACTCTGGGGGTACTTGGAAACTACCATAAACATATTTTAGGATTCAAGCCATGTAACAAAATATATCTTGTCCATGTAAGAAAAATAATTAAAAGTTGAGCTCTTTCAATCTTTTGACAGCTACAAACTGCCAATTATACTATTGGAAAACAAATCCAGAACTAACTAAAATACCTGTTTGACGGACCTAACTAAAATATCTGCTCTGTCCTATAAAATAAATTTTCATTACCTCAGCCAGTTTTACATCTCCTAAAAAATTGTTTGCGACGATTTTTTTTTGTCGTTTATCCTATTTTATCTATAACCAAAACTCATTTAGTATATCATTCTCACAGCAGGCTTTGGGGAATGTTGACTACTTCTGTAAGAATAACACTGAGTCTACACTTATAGTTGAGTGGTCAGATCTCAGAATGTCACAGGGACCATCTCATCTTTTCCCTGTCTTCACTCATTATCATCTTAATGACACCAGACATTCAATGGTTTGGAGCCAGGAAGCTTGTCTTGTGGATGATCACACTACACGTTATTTGAGCGTATGTTGTAATTTAGCAGTGATAGAACAGTCAATCAGCTTGAACACGATGAGCCATGCTGAGTGAGTCATGAGAAAGTGCAGGCGACATGTGCCTAAAAGGCAAAACAAGTGGTTCCTAGAGAGGATGGAAAATGAGTGTTGTCTAATTTCTGAAATTCTCTTATCCAGCTTGATCTGCCTCTGTAGTGCTTGTTTCAGGATCATTAGTGTATTTTTTACAATAGATCAAAGCCATGGTTGATAAGACTTGATTCTAGATAAATTTGTTACATTTTCAGATATCTTACAATATATGAAATCTCACAGCATGGGTAGTTTATTTAAACCTTTTCTTTCCCCCCTAAAGGCTTACTTACACCATAATTTCAGAAAGGTTTCATATCACTTTACCTAAATCATGGATAAGATGGACACAAATAATTACAGGAATTAGTGCTACAGGGTGTAAAATTGTTCTTCTTGTAGAAGAGGTGCATTCATTTCATTCTGGAATTCCCTGCTGAGAAATGATGTGTGCAAACTATCTGAGGACAACTGTAATCCTCTGATGTTTAAAAAAAAAAGAGTAAAGTTGCATGTAATCTTTGACTGGAAAAAAAAAAGTCTAAGTGTTGTTCATACCAAGGACAAATGCCAACCACTCTCTGCTGAGCTCAAATGATTATTCTCACTCTATGATTATTCTCATTCTATAGAGAAAGAGCCAGAAATTTATGAAAATCGGGGTTTTTTTCTACCTTAATGGAAGTAAATGCAATAGACTTACAGTTCATATCAAAAACACAGAATGGCTATATATCTCCAGCGAATACTGAATTGGATAGTCTTTTGTGATCTGATTTGTTTTAGACTTTTTTTCCTTTATCCTTTACCAGCATCCTCATTTGCAATATTATAACTAAAGCGACTGTCCCTTAATATAGTCAGTAACTATCTTTTGTAAAATATGGGCAA
Organism: Diceros bicornis minor; assembly: GCF_020826845.1. Classification (NCBI taxonomy): domain Eukaryota; kingdom Metazoa; phylum Chordata; class Mammalia; order Perissodactyla; family Rhinocerotidae; genus Diceros; species Diceros bicornis. The sequence goes on along the minus strand of NC_080772.1, from coordinate 27,950,051 downwards.
CAAATTTGGTGATGTGCCACATGCCATTGGATTAACTGTGCAAAATGGAATAACAGTAAGTCACACCACATACAAGGTCACACAAGGGATTTTTAACTTGTTGCTCAACCACAGAAAATCAGGCGGCGTTGGTCGTGAGGCCTGCTTTCTTACCCTCACATGCCTCTGATTCGTTCAGCCTTAGTAGAACAGAAATCCTTAATCTTCTCTTTTTAATATTGAAGAGGTAAACCTCTCATCTGCATGTGGAGACTGCCTTTTCATCAACGCTCAGGAGATTCCAGCAACAAAATCAATGTATGCATATTCAGAGCAGTTTTCAGGGTTTTGTAAGACAAATCTCTCAAATGGGGGCTACTTGAATGCTATCGAACTGGCCTTCGATCCGACCGAGGGAGGGAACAACACAGCAACAGTTCACTTTCCAGGGCTCACGGGACAGGAGGGGGGACCATTCTCCACAAACGCAGCTGTGGAATTTCTCCCTGACCTCTCACCTCACCTAATCCGACTTTAAACCTTGCAGTGGACTGGTTAAATAAATAAATATTTAAAGGTAACCTCAAATCAACAAACACAATTAATGAATTTCTCTTTTCCATGTTAATAAACTACTCTCAGAGAAGTTTCCAGGCCGATGGAGTATTTTTGCGGGGCCAGGGCAAATTCTGAAAACTCAGATTTCCTTTTTAAAGGCATATGTTTGAAAAGCCAGTGAAAACGCTAATTTTTTTTCTTTTCTTCAGGATGTGGATTTGTCTGTTGAGTCAAGAAGGGTAGTTTGTTTTAAAGGGAAGTATTTCTTTTCTGGTGTTTATGTTACTCACTGAAAGCTTTGATTTCTTAATAGTTTAGGCCTCCTATCTTTAAAAATATTCAACAAATATTTAGCTTTCAAATTCCCCTCTTATTAGAAATCCTAAAGTTACTAAATATGCATTGTCACATACAGTTTTTAAATTTTAAATTAAAATGATTCATACTTAAAAATTAAATTTGGGGCATTGTGTTGCCCTCAGCTCTAGGGTGAAAAAGATTGCTTTACCCATGTTGCTTCCATTAGTTTCATAACTTAGCAAATTACCTGATGTTAAATCAATCATGACTTTACACGGCTACAGCCTTCCGTTGGTGAAATATCTTACTGTGGCATGAATCAGGCATTTGAATATTTTTCTACTATTTTGGAAACATCAAAGGGAAACCATCTCAGATTCCTTGTTTCCTTTTGAGATGAGTATTTTTTCAGACATTTACAAGACTACTGGGTTTAATGCAAAAACTCTAAATCTGAGTTATGATCAAATGTTACAACAGAAGTATTTGTAAATCTGGTGTAAATCAATTTTGTGTAGTTATGTGACTATAAAACATACAATTGTTATTTATTTCTTAATGCAAATGACATACTATCTTTTCATTGGTATGTTGTCAAAATGAGTTTTGAAAACATAATGAAAGATAATGGAGCAAAGATATTTCTAATGATTTGGTGTGCATACTTATAGGATTCTTGTTTACTTTTCCTCTTTACATTGACTTCAGGTTCTGAAATTGTAGCAAATATTAAATCAAATATTTCCCAAACTAAAAAGGATAAAAACGAGTGCAATCAGCAGAGTTCCTTTATACTTTTTTAGAAGTAATCCAGCTGAGGACAGAGATATAGACTGAACATTTTGATGACATTAACTACTCTGTTATCCTCTACTACTCTTAGGAAGTCACCTCTGACCATGATTCACACTCTACCCATAAAAAAGGCCTATTTGGGACCCATTTAAGAATAATTACAATAAATATTTTCAAAGAAGTATAGTTACCTCAATCATACAGCTGCATTTTATAAGGATAAATATTACAGTCCTGGCTATTTTACCTAAAAAAAATTTTTAATAGAAGTTTTTAAACATGAAATGAACTTCTGACTACACCACCTGACTCTCCCCACTCCACTGTGCTCACACACACACATACACTCACACACACACACAATATTGATTCACATTCTTCCAAAAGAAAAGTCTGAATTTTTGTTTCAGTACTAGACAGAGGAATTTCCCTTACTCATAAATATTTTAAAGTAAATTTGTGCCTTTCTCGTTAAATGGGAATTGCTTACTGTTGGTCAACAGCTCAAGTGTGCTGACAGGAATTGGTGAAAAATGTGCCATTGTAGAAAATATCACACTTTTTGGTCTTAGAGCGACTAAAGGATACAAAAGCTGAGTTCTCTGGCCTTGCCCTGGGGTCCAGGAACTCAAATCCAAATAAGAACCAATGGATATAAAGAATTTCTCATTATCTTCTCTTACCTAATAAAGGCATTGACATTCCAATGGGAATGAATATAGGGAAAGGTTTGTGGGGAATGTTATTCCGTTCTTATATTTCTTTTTTTTTTTTTTTTTTTTTTTGTGAGGAGATCAGCCCTGAGCTAACATCCGCCAATCCTCCTCCTTTTTTTTGCTGAGGAAGACGGCCCTGGGCTAACATCGGTGCCTATCTTCCTCCACTTTATATGGGACGCCGCCACAGCATGGCTTACCAAGCAGTGCGTCGGTGCGCGCCCGGGATCCGAACCAGCGAACCCCGGGCCGCCGCAGCGGAGCGCGCGCACTTAACCGCTTGCGCCACCGGGCCGGCCCCAGTTCTTATATTTCTTTTGAAAAACATACTCTCAAAAAATAAATAACTATTTGAAAGTAACTGTCCCTATGGTATAAAAATAATTCTGAAGCCTAAAGCTGATAATCTTGAATTCAACATACTGCGAAAGCCCTCTGTGTATACACGATGATGCACTCTGTAACCATTCGGTTTAATTCCAAAGTTTGTCAAGTCATATTTTCTAAGTCAAAGACACATTTTGTACCATGTCATATAGAGAATGCCCCAGTTAAACCCTATTTCTTTAATGGCAGAACTTCAAATGTCATCTTGAGTTTCACAAAACCCTCTTTCTTTTCAGAAGTAATTAGCTAAGGCAGAGTTCGTACGGCAATTAAAAACCACTTGCTTGCAGAAGCTTGTAGGCATTATGTAATTTTTTTAATGCTACAAGTACATATGTGTATTCTTGCCTCTAGCTTAAATACAGTGAATGTTGTAGTTGGTTGCACAGGAATTGTCTCAAGAACATTAAAGCAAGCCAAACACGATTGTCTTCCAACTAAAATTGCTCTCTTTATACCGTGTATTGAAACTTGATAACTGTTGGTTATAAAATTCCTTTGATTTTCTGTAGGTAATAAAATACTTTGGCAATTACTATTGACAGTTCTGGATAATCTTGCAGGCTGCCTTGCCTGAAGAAGATGAGTGTTACAAATCACTCCACTGAAAGAGGGAAGAACAGCAGCGGGCAGCAGACAGGTTTCAATTTCACAATGCTGATTATCTCATGCGCGATTCTATGCATGCCTAAATCTGAGAACCCTTCAAGCAGCTATATGGACTTTTCCTTTTAAAATGCCTATTACGCTCTCATACTTTTTCCTGCTTCCTGAAGAGTGCCATTTCGCCAAGCTTAAATAGCAGAAAATTGCACTGCTTTTCCTCTGCCCATCTCCTCAATCTCTATTAACCTGCACAAGAACAAAGGAGTATGATGGTCCGGCTCTAGGTTGAGAAATAGGTTTGAAGTTGCTTTTCATTTACTGCCACGCGTATTTTTTGATTCATCAATTCATCTGCAACCATAACCTTCTTTTAATGCCTCAGCAAATTACTAAAAAATGCAAGATTTTTTCCAAAATATCGAAACACGTTGGTCCTGGTTCAGTCCATGGGAGTACTCTCACGCGCATGCTCCCACCGGCTTGTATGTTTTATTATCTACAGCGACACCAAATGAAAGTCCACGGTTATCAGGATGCGACCAGATTTAAATAAAAGTGATAAAAATGAAGCTGGCCCAAATGGAATTCTTTCTATTTCGGTTGGAAGAGAACAATAGGCTAGGAGCAGAAAGGAAAATGGTTGAAGCACCTGGTTCTAATGCTTGCAACAGGCCTTTATTAGATGTCATAAACTGAATGATGCATTCCTCTATGGACGACTTATAGCCCACAAATGTGGAGGTAAAATGGAGGACAAAGAGTTCTTTTCAAACAATAAGGTTAAACAGTCCTTTTAAATCAAACAATATTTATTAAATGCAGAAATCTTAATAACCTGACGGAGATCTGTTCATTCTTCTAATTTTATACATTCCCGCCTCTTTCTTAAGGCTGAACCTTTTTGTCGGATTTGAACAATAACCTACATCTTGCATCAGCATTATTTAAAGTCAGTTCTACATGACACAGGCACTGTGAGAGAAAGGAGACATCTTTTTATTTTTATTTTCTTCCAGAAAAGTTAGAAGGCTCAATGTCCATTCTGCGTAGTCAATGAAGTTAGAAAATAACGTATGCTACAGAACAACAACAAAAAGGTAATTTCAGCCATCGGAAACTGTTTTAAAATAAGGTCTGTTTTGCATTTAAAAAGATAAAAGAATGTTTTCTAAAATGACAATTGCTGGTTGGCCATCGATTCAGAGCTTTAATCTCATAGCCTGCTCAAATTTCCCATTATGTCTCACCCAGGCTTAGAAAGCTCGAGAGGCCGGACTGCAGCCTTCGACAAAAGTGGAGGGGGTTACAGCATTAAGAAACACAGCTGTTGCTCGCAAACTGCAAATGTTAGAATAACTCACTGCTTGTTTTTTCCTTGCTGCTAATAAAAACTTAAAGTGTTTTGCATGCTTTCTATAAACAGTGCACTTAAGTTTTATAATCTAGTACATCTTATTAAGCGTGAAGTCTGCTGATCCCTAAATTATTCATAACGTGGTCCAGACTGATTAAGATTGGCTTGTTAAGGAGCACAAAAAGCAATTAAACTGACAAGGCAGTGTGGCCTTGATGTATACATTTATTATCACAAGAATACCCAAAGTGAATGCCCTTATTAAGCAATGAATTTCACCTCACTGGCCTTCCACCATGGCTGCCACGGGCAGAGAGAGCGAGGAACAACATGTCAAAAGCTAACTCTGAGGAAATGCCTATCTTCAAGTGAAACCGATTTTGTAATGAACCTTTCAGTTCGCTCCTGAGGTAATAAATCCTGACTGGTGCATTAATTACTTGATAACATCCCATCAAAATGCAAATGCAGCACTTGACCCATAGGAATGGCTCACTAGCTGGTAACTCTTCAGGGTGGACATAAATTGTCTGTTTTCTCTTATCAAACAGGGCGTTTATTTCCATCTTGCTAGGGTGAATGTCACTCCTGCCACCCTTGGCCCCTCTATGGCCTGACACCATCATTTGCAGAGGACTGTCAGGATGTGCCAACATCCTAATTGTGTGACTCCTTCCCTTTGTACCTTTCAGGAGAAACTGCCCCTTCCCCCCACCCCTTCGGACCCTCCTAGCAACACACACACACACACACACACACACACACACACACACACACACACGCTGTCTGAAGGAATCCAACATGTCAAGGACAAACTGACACAGAGGTAGAAAGAATAACTCCCACCTCTACAATACACAAATCTTTCTTTTTTTCTTTTCAAGCAACACCCAAACTAGGAATTTCATTTCTTGCAGTGATCAGGTAAAAGCTAGACGAACACTGGAGGTATACAAGTAGTATATATAATTAGGCAGTCCACAGAATATGCTTCCTGTACCTATATTCACACCATGACAATGAAGCATTTCTAGGTGGTGTTTTAATATTTTCACAAAATAATCAATACTTCATTAAAGAAATACAATTGGTACACTCTAGGCCTAAAAGAGATAGCGAGATAAAAGGGAGAGTCAAAACACGGCTTAATAAACACTTGAAAATGTGTGAGAGAGCATCCTGTTCCTGAGTGTTCTCTTAGCCTAGTGAAACAGATTTATTTAGTTATGGAAACTGTTTCTACAATGAATGTTAATGAGGACTTTTGTTTCCTATTGGCTCCTTCGAAATTCTGATCTCCATCAATAGGTCTGACTCTCCCACCTGGGTCAACCTGCCTTCCAGTCGTGTTTATTTGTCTTGAAGGCTTGGTGAAAATCCTTAATTCAGGTTACTAGGCAACCCTGCAGGTGAGAAAATATAATGTTTGGCTGACTTCATTTTTGAATGCACACAGTGGCCTAATGCCTTCAAAATAGACTGCAAAGCATGTGCTGATAATTCTCTGCTACATTCTCTAAAGGCGAGGTCAGAAGAAAATTAATTGATGCTGAAAATAATGACAGAAGGAGAGGCACCACTGAGACTTGGTGTGACTGGCATGTGATAATGTTAGCAAGAGTCTCAGCATGTGACTGGACAGTGTGATGAAAAATATACCCTGTGCGAGGGAAAAACAAGTTACAAAACTTAATTAGTTTTTGACACTTCTTCATAAGTTATTATCTTTTCATTTGGAACATTGCCTTGGGACATCAATACACAAGAAGAAATGAAACATTCTTATTGTAAATATGAAAGAAAGATGACTTTATATTGTGCCTCTCCTCTTTACATGTCCTTTTGAATAAACAAAATATCCTCTGCAGCCTAAAGGATATAAGGGAGTGGATGATGCAAATGGATCTGCTCTAAGTTTGACACCGTCTTAGTCGATGGATGATTCCATTACAATGGATTATGCAATTTCAATTTGAAAAAAATAAGGTGGCGTTCATATCAAATGTGGTCAAAATAAGGCTCTGAGATGGGAAGTAGTCAAACTATATCCCCTATTGCAATAATGCTTCCTGTACAGCAAATGTATTTTTAATTCCTTTCCACCAAGGTTTATACCTAGAAGTAATTCACACTGATTACTAAATAACCCTTGTGAGTTGCTTTGTCTTTTGAATTTTAAAAAATACACTTGCCGTGAGCAATGAATTTCATAAACCAGCAGCTCTCATGCTTGATGAATCATTCTTATTTTATGCAGTGCTGTGTGATAGAAAACTGAGATAAAATATTCTATCCACAAGCTATTCGGTACAATTTATCATCAGCGGCTCACTAGTCCAGTGATAATACCTGGTTTGCAGATTGTAATGATCAGATTCTGTTTTTATTTCAAACAGGAGCAATTCCAAATACCAGAGTTTTTAATTTACATACATTAGTGAGGTTCAAATGTGGCAATAGCTACAAGCAAATTCACTTGCAAACTGAATGCTTGCCTTGCATAATGGGTTCCCTTTAGCAATTACTCACCAGTGAAGTACCCAGATAAAAATGAAAACAAAGAGAAAAAAGGAAAATCATGATACATACACCATAGTGTGGACTGGGATAATTACTGAACCACAGTGAAGGTCACGTTTATATCTGTTTTAGTAATGATTCGTGTATCCTTCCTCTGCATTGAATTCCTAATGCAGTCTCCTCTCTGTTCTATGGTACCATACTCTCTTTTCTCTGTAAATTTTTAAAGTTAAATACTAGCTTCCTATTATACAAAAATGGCAACCCTATTATTAATAGAAATGATTACTGATAACATTTTAAATGACTAAAATATGGAAACATCTGCTAAATATGTTAATCACATACATACAACACAGACACACACAGACACACACACACACACTCCACAAATATACCAGGCCAAACATTTAGTAAAACCAACAGGCTTATAATAAAATACCTCTTATAGTTACATCACTTTTACCCTGACCACAGTATTGAGTTTGAATTCCCAGCAGCACCATTACTAGACACTTTCTGCCACCTTTCTAAATCTGAAAAGCTTCCTACATTTAGTGAAGATTAGGTAATGCTACGTCCAATCAATAGCAGCTATCAATTCGATACCTTGTTCAGCAGAACAAGTTGATTAAAGTAAGTAAAAAGGCTGGCTAACTATTGTTTAAAACTAGATCTTTCTTAAAACTAATCTGTAGTTTTGAAAAAATGTACTACTCATAGACCAAAACAAACACTAAGATTATGACATATACAATGAGAGTTGCTCATCTTCATCCCATAATATTATTGAAAACACAGTCCTGAGGCTCCAGTGTAAAACAGGAGCTTTATGTTTATTCTGCATTTCCAGATTCTGGATTGTTTATGTCATGATCTTACGGTTACATAAATGGAGTCTCACTTTAGGTTTATCAGCAGTTTTCTAAAAATGCCTATTTATCAGAGAGATCAATAATATTCTAAAGAAATCATAACACTGTGTCTGGAAAAAGTCATTTCCAAATTCATGCATGAGGCCCAACACAGTAAGTTTTCAATTTCCAGACCTGAGCGAATTGTGTAAAACCAACGATATTGCTCCTAGGACAAGCCACATTCAGAAGACACAGATGGACTGAATATACGACAGAAATAGTTGGCCTGGCTGATCTCTTGGTGCCTGCCTACAAGGCAGAGATGCTGTGGTCCTAGCAGTTTCTGGTTGCTGCCTCGTGAAACAGTTCTACATATGGCCACATCATTAAATTAGAAGAGACTCAATCTTTTTTCCCAGTGTTATCAATATAGGCAATAGTCACCCATTGCATATACCTGGGAAATATTAGCCTTTATTAGAAATCATTCAATGATCCAGTGCAGGGAATCGTAAGAAAAAGATGCGTAGGAAGAGAAACCAGAAAATGGGGGAGAAAAAAACCTCTATATTTCTAATGCTTTACAGCGTGGTCAAACAGTCTGCCCTCTCTCTCCCTAGTTACGGAAACATTATCATAGGAGTGGCAATAACTCTTCTCCGAAAAGTTACAAATAAGAAATAGGACACTTGAAGTTTTCAGACCTACCCAGGGTTCTGGTTTTAAACTCTCCAGGGTAGTGTGGTTAGACAATTACAGTTGGTTCTAACTCTTCCAGGCAGCACTCAACCGCTGAAGTATTATGGTATATTTGTTTAACCATGCTGTTGCTCATCTTGACCACCCCAAAGCCCAGCTGAAAGGATGGGAACCCTGGGAATCAAGAAGACAAGACAAAGCCTAGCATACATTCAAGAAAGCCCCAAGGACAGGTCTTGATCCCTACCAGCCAATATGTCTATAATAAAGGATCAAAAACACAGATTTTATTGTTACACTAGAGAGTTTTTTTAGAAAGTGAACTTCCTTGAAGTTATACTATAGAGAAAAAAATCCAATTCATAGTAAGTGTTAATATACATGTGTATACATATACATAGATCAGCTATGTCTCTCTATTGTAAAATGATGTAATTTATATAAATATAATATGTATGCAATATTCAGCTATGTCTTACCTAATCTAAAGTGATGTAACTTCTATACAACCTCTGTATTTTCAAAATCATTTTCATTATTTCCTGGCATAAGCTTTCCACTCAAGCCCACTTGATGGGCTTGCCTACATTAACTTAAAAATTTAGGCTCCTAGATTTTGACAATTTCATAATCATCCCCAAATATCCTCTAAATAAATTAACATTTATCTCCTGCATCAAGTCTTCATGGAAAACACTCAAGGACCTTTCCTGTTCCACAACCAAATCCTCTGAATCCCTCCTTCTCTAAAGGTTTCAATACTTGTGATGAAACTTCCAGTTTTATCAGATTTCACAATGGTACTTAGAATAGCCCTGGGTGTGTATTCCACGAAAATTGAACAACAGCCTTGAAAACTAACAAAACAAGCAAAGGTTGAACAACTTGGGGAGGGCTTAGAAGGCAGTGACCAGTACTTATTTAAATACTTGAATTACTTTTGTTGTGAAAATCAAGAAGGCTTAAAATTGACAGTTCTTCTTTTCTGTGCTAGCTACTTTACTTTCTACATGGTCAAACAAAAGGAAGAGTTTATCCTCCAAACTGAGACTTTCACTGATTTTTATTTAATAATTTGTTCTTCTATTATCAGGTCTAACTACAGTGAATGATGAACTTGACAGCTGGGTTGCACATTGTCTTCCATTTTCCCTCAGACCTGAAGAGACTGCTTATATGATCGTAGGGGAGAGAAGACTCCTTAGTCCTCGTCTCCTAGAAGGCTGACAGTTGGGCCAGAGACAACAGGATCGTGAAAAGGTCTGCTGAGACGGCTTCCACTGGGGGAACAGGCTTGATGTGTCCACTAAAAAGGAAGAATGACAGGCCAGCAGTTTTCTCCATCTTTTTCCATTTTAATAAGATTTGAAGAAGTTCGGCAGGATTTATTTTTTGGCTAGTTACATAATCACATGAAGTATATTTATAAAGCACTATCTTTAACTAGAACTACGAATCTACATTTAATTCTGAGTGGATGGTTTTATACTTAGGTTACACCAGAAATTTGGCTCTAAAAGGGGAAAAGGGGGGAAGTGTTAAGACTAATGAGAGGGAGCAATCATGGTCTCCTGTGTAAAAGATTTTTCCAGTTTGGTTTATCATCTAGACTATATAGAGGAGTTTATTGTATTGATCTCATTGCTGTTCATGCGTTCTAAGGGCCAAACTTTGTAATTTAACAGGCAGATACACACATTGCCACGCAGCAGGAGAAATCAGTGGCCATATATGAAGGAGAACTCTCCAAAGCACATTTTCTTGGATTCTGTATGTGAGAACCTCTTCTTATATGCAAAAGGTATGGGGACCTCTTCTGAGCCAGAATCTGACACAAAACCCACCTACACAGCAACAACAACAACAAACTGTATTTGCAGCTGAAAATTTGAAAATGCAAGTACTTATCTTTTATCATTGCAGAACATCCAAAGCTTCCGGCTACAGTGGTGCAAAAGTATTTCCAACTCAAAAAAATACTGAAATTAACACAAGAAGCGCTGGAATTGGGGTCTTTCCATGCAAACCTCAGTTCCGTGTAAACATTGATAGCTAAGCCTTAAATCCTTGACATGTTGTGTTTTTAATAGAAGTAACAGAGATATCACTCTAAAAGAGGAAGGAGTTCTGTTAAAATAAAAACATAAAATACTTAAAATGCTGGCTGTGTTTACGACTCCAAAAAGAAGGCTCCAGTGGCCATCAGGTCAGGTTTTCTTATTCTAGAGGATCAATTTTAAGTGGAGTGCATTAACTGCTTCCACAGTGACTTTTAAAGAGCTTTCCTAATCAAAATAGTCTTAGGTACTCATAAGAATCACCCCTATTTTTTCCCTACATATTGTTTTTATTTCTTGAGTGTGCAGTTGATTCTTCAATAGTGCTGATCTTACTTAATATTACCACCAAGATAATTGTTTGGGAAAAAAAAGGAGAGAAAGGAACAAAATGAAACTATAGGCCAACCTCTTTTTAGTAGTCTTTTTACATGGGGACTCTTAAACGAGTCCACCAAAAATGGCAAACGTACGAAACTAAACTGTATTTTAGGGTTTCTGATCCTAGAAAAGGTGGGTAAAGAGAAATCATTTTTACAGTAGCCACCATGCCTCCAAAAGTTCCTCTGTTGTAATTACAGAAGGCCCAAAGTAAAACTACGGATGTTTCTTACAATGAGTCTATTTTTTGAAGATATGCATTTGCAGTATAGACTTCACTCTTCACAATTTGAAATCAAGCAGGGATTTTTAATATCAAAATACTTTATTTCACTTTTCTGGCAGTAAGAACACTCTTTAAAAAATATTTGATAAATCATCAAATACACAAGAATACACTGGAGGATTTAAAATAATTTTAAGTACATATATTTGAGAAAAATCTATATGCCCACCACCTTTTTTTTTTTTTTTTTTTTAAGGCAATCACTACTTCACCCCTAATAAAAGGCAGAGAAAACTCTAAAATGGTCCTTGGGAGGTAATCATAATTCCTTCTCATTCGATGCCTCATTCTATGCCTCACGTAGGTGAAAGCAATGGAATAAAGCCCATTGTTATTGTGTGGTTACAGTGTCCTGCGAGTCTGGACAAGTTATTAGGTCAGACGCTAACTTCCTAAGTAGAAAAACAATGTGCTCTCCTTTGTGCTCTCTTCAGGAATGGCTGGAGTCAGGGCTAATTAAGGCCCCGCGGCAACGTGCTTCCAGGGGTCAGAGACTTCTCTCTGGCACCTAAACAGCACTCAACTCAGAGGAGCTGCCCCTAACCTGAAATGATGTGATGCAGAGCTGGCCTTTCAGATTCACCGTCTATTTAAAGGAAAATGACAGTTAATGGCAGGGGTGTCAAAAAAGAGCAGACGGAGAAGCTAGAAGAAATGTCACTCTGGGCTGTTTACCCGCAATTAGTTACTCCACTTAAGAACCAGTCGACAATAGAGCCCAGGACACCTTGTTACAACTTCTGTACTCCTAAAATGTCGTGAAGCAGAAATCTGCATCAGGCACACGCAGGGACGAATAACTTGTGACAACAAGGAACTATTTGCTTAAGGATCTCTCTATGCTGGACCTTCTTTTCACTGAGGAATGGATCATCTTGTCCAGTGGTCTCTCAGAATGAATAACCATCAACTTTATTAGTGGTTGTATTAATAATAACGCAAATAATAAATTCAAATAAAGAGAACACTCTGTTAAATTTCTTACTGGGAATAAGCCATTGTGGTAATTAATCTTGGAGTCATTTTCTTTTGGCCCTGGAGGCACAGAACTTGTGAAACCAAAGCAGTATTCAAAAGAGAAACCAAGATTTATCGTCAGTTAGTTTTAATAGACACCTGCACAGCTTACTAATTACTTCAAAACTGTGAAGTCTGTTGGCATTAATCCATTCCTTGCTGTCTTCTTATCCTCCCTCCCCTCAGTGACACACCTGCACGCCATCAACTGACATTGTATTTATCTCAGGATTTCTTGTTGCTGTTACATTACAGAATCACTGTTCACGATGGAAGGGCTGAGGTTGGCCCAGCTCTGGCCATATAACATTCAGTTTTACAAGTATTTTAGCTGATTCTAAAAACTTCTTCCAGGGCAAATGAATATATAAGGTCGCCACCTTCATAACCAAGTCCCAAAATCTCTTAAAAAAATACAATTCAAATTTGAAAATTCTATCTGCAGATGTAAAGGTTTCAATGGTTCTATAGTTAAAAGGTAGACATTAAAATCATAGAGCTTAGAGATAATTTATGTCGGACCTTCATTTTACAGGTGAGGAAATAGAATCTCTGAGATGTTAGGTGATTTTCCCCAGTTAATAATGAGACTGAGATTAAAATCCTGTTTTCTATGTATTCATATAGTGGAATGATTTTTCTTCCTGACCCTGCCACCCTGTATTTCTTAAATAAGTTTAGTACTTTACACAAAGAATAAAATGTCCCAACATTGAAATATAGTAAGAATATCTGTAGACATAAAAATATGTCCTCAAATTTACTATGAAGATACGGTGTTAATATTACTTATAAATGTTATCAAGCCATATACAAACGTTCCCACTTATCTAAACAGTTTTCTACATTAGAACCCAAATCTTTTACTTTAGAACACAAGAATGACAGAGATTTTTCCCCCCCAAATTTACTTAAACACATCGGATTAATGGTTATTTTTGAAACAGCTTATATTCGAGGCCACCACATAAGCTGTGAAGGTACAAAATAGACCCCCTTAAGTGGCTGGATTCAGCCCTGTATAAAAAGTGAATGGAGAATTTGTAAAGTAAGAGTCTCATAACTCTTGAAATTCAAACAAATACCTGGCTGATCAAAAATATCCCAACAAATATCTTTGGGAAAAGACTTATTTTTTCTCCAAGAGAAGGTGGGGAATTTTTTGTGCAATTTTTAATCAAACATATTTTCAACCTGTTTCTAACTTGTCTTTGTTTTAGCAAATTGTAACAAAATATTGAGTAAAAGAACTAGTCAAAATTTTTGCTTTAAGAATTCTAGTATGAAAGAGTCAACCAAAAAAGAAAAGTGTAAGGCATAGGCCTCCCAGCCCCTTTAAAAATTCTTCTCTGGTTGAGTGATTGTTACTCAACCAAGGCAGACCCAAGTAATCCATCCTCTGGTGCACACACGAGGCTGGATGGAAATGCAAACTTTACTCCTGGGAACCTAAAAGGTGGCAAGCTTCTGTAACGGAATTATTCCAACTTGGGAATCATGCTGCTGAATTTAAAACGGGGCTGTCCTTTACATTACAAAAGAAATACCAACTGGCCAAGAAAAAGATAACTAATGATATTTGTTCAACAAGTTCCCAAAACTTCAAGCCGGAGATTTATTCCTTTTACAGAAGATCAAACTTGATTCACTAGTAGAGAATTAAATATTGTCAGTGCTTTAGTTTTAAAACTTAGTATCAAAGAAACCTCGAGCTAATATTTCCTTATATGGAAAATTTTCAAAAATGTAAGGTTTCCAATGAAGACCTTAATTTTTTTACTTTTAATATTTGAATACTTTGGTTTGTTAACCTTTCAATACTATCATTTTTTAATAACAGTTCATTATTTTGACACGATAACAATTAAGAATTCAGGAGTCATTTTGGATAAAAACCCTAGCTCCATCACTTCCCAACTGTGTGACTTTGTCAGATTATTTAATATTTGTGCCTCTGTTTCCAAGGATGAAAATCAGAGACAGTAATAATTTTCCCCTTAATTTGTCTGTGATGAAGTAAAATGAGTTAATATATTTAAAGTATATCACAGTGCCTGACGCAGAGTGGCAATCCATAAACTATTATTATAAAAAGTCTTAGACAACTTTTATTATAAACTTTACTTTCTCAACCATTTAATTATATACATAATAATTTATAAAAATACATCTAGATATATAGAACAACTTTTCCAGGCTTCTCAATATTTAAATACAGATAAGCATCAACAAAACAACTCATATTTTGACATAAATTATATAGTACTAAGGAAGAGAATCTTTGAGAAGTTGCTGGCATGTCATATGAAATCTGAAACAAAGTCAAACAAATATTATACATTTTAAGTGAAATCCAAACGTTTATTTACATAGTAAACTCTAATGTCTTAGAAGATGCTGTTGTGCATTAGAATTTGAAAGATTATTTTTCTAAATGCATATGCACATATATTTACATATTTATATGACAGGCTGCAAAGACACTAATGGAACAGTCTATTATTTCTAAAATAATTTAACACTATTTTCAGTTCCATTAATAGCATAGAAATTAAACTTTTAAAACCCTACACAAACAAATCAAGATAATTCAGATCTTAAATCCACAAATTGAAATGGAGATTTGGTAATTATCTAACTAATTTGATTAATAGAGATGAATAAACTAAACGATTCTGACCCATGGATCTATGTTGGTCCTGAAATGCTTACTTTGACTGTATAAATCAATTTAAACTGGTTAAATGCTAAATGTACTGTCTTTACAGCACAAAGTGAAAATGAAATTCTGCAGTCATTTAGTTATCTTTATTAATGCAGGAAGCTAAAAACAATTGCCTACATGATATGCACATGTTTATTTCCTGACAAAATATTGTTTTTGCACAACACCGATATAGTCTAAGACTCACTCATTATCCTTGGTAATTTTGCTCTATGATTCCCCATTAGAGCACTTCATATAAATGTTTCTTTCAAATTGCTCTATTATGTCATAATCAAGAGACGGAATTTAGCCAAAACGTTTGTTTACCATCTTGCAGACAGTCAAAACAGTCTGTTGGTACACTCTTTGATATTAATTCCTACTCATCCAGGAGTGGATTTCGGCCAAAACGTTTGA
Source organism: Diceros bicornis minor (assembly GCF_020826845.1). Taxonomy (NCBI): domain Eukaryota; kingdom Metazoa; phylum Chordata; class Mammalia; order Perissodactyla; family Rhinocerotidae; genus Diceros; species Diceros bicornis. Next base: position 27,934,415 of record NC_080772.1, on the reverse strand, counting down.
TTGCTCTTTTGAGGACTTTTACAATCGTGTGTCAGTTTAGTCTAACACGAGCCAACAGCGATGCAATAGTGAAAGTCACTTAATATTGAGCCAGCTCATTTCTTTGTCTACCCACATAATGATAAATAAATACTTTGGTCGTAAATTTTCCAGAATACAAAATAACACACTGGTATGAAATAAATGTTTTCATGAATTATTTTATTTGAGTGTCGGATTTATCCTCAGGTCAATGTTGAGAGTATGCTAAAATAATCAATCTGATCAGTTTAATCAAAAGATAAGCAGCACAGTAATAATGACCAGGTTAATCAATTTACTTAGTATGGTCCAAACCCCAGAACCTCATGGCGAATATTTCATTTTTTTCTTTGTATACGAAGAACCAAAAACTTGGCTCTTAATAACAAAATGAGATTATTTAATTTGATATTACATATACCTCCTGATCAATGACTTTGGGCAGCACTGATTTGGGAGAAATTCAGTTTTCAACTACTCAGCTGTCATACGTCTCCACATACCCAAAAATGGCATTTTGGTGTCCAAGGTCTACCTGACCAGAACTAACACAGAAACCAGGAGTATTAATCCACCAGAATCCCTACTATAAATTGGACACCATGGAAGATATATTAGAAGCAAGAGACATATTCAAAAATATTGGAATCTAGACTAAGATCCAAGAGGCAAGACTTGAACAGATAAATAAATAATCAAGAGTCAAATTCAGTATGTGAGTGAGTGCTAAGTTGTATGTCACAGCAACTACCGGAGAAGATCACTGATGAGGGATATATATCAATACAGGTTACAATTACAAGGAAAGGTAGAAGGAATGCCTGCCTATAAAGAGATACAAAGGATTGTTAAGGAAAGAAGCAATGGTGCTTCTGGAAATATGAACAACACAAGTGAACAATATGAGAAGAGTATGAGCATGCAGTTCATTTTGGGAAGGAAGCAAGGAAGAAATAAGGTTTCCTAACTAGGGAAGACCATGTTACTGCCCAACCTAACGTTTTCTCTTAATAATAAGATTTCAAACTGCTTAGACCTCCATGATCTCTCCAAGTTACTCGTGTAAACTTGGGCAAGTTATTTAGCCTGAAGGAACCCTCAGTGCCTCCATTTGTAAAATAAGGAATATAACTTGTTTACCATTACTGTGAGGAAGAATTTAATTTACGTGTGTAAAGTACTTAAAATAGTGATTGGCATATAGAGATTGTGAGATTGTTTAGTAAAGTCTGCTATCATCAATATCCTCACCATTATTAGTAGTAATCATTAGTTATCTTTTCCTAAGCCTGGCTCATGCTTCAGTCATATTTTCCAGTCTTGGTTACTCATTTTTAACCCTTTGTCTCAGACAAACTGCGCTGCTGACTTCTCCAACACAGCCTGTGGGTTCAAACTTGGAGGCTCTGCTTACCACGTCCTACTTCATCCGAAGCATCATTACCCAACCACTTCCTTCTTTTCCTGCTGAAATCCTGCCCATATTTCAAAGCTCTCTCGTCCTATATGTCTTTCATTTTATTTCAGATTTACATATCAGCTACCTTGTCTGGTTCTCACAGCCCTGTTTTTACTCAGCTTATAACACCTGATCACATTCATCACAGTTTCCCCTTAAACTATAAACTCCTTGAATACAAAGACATTTTTTTCTTTTCTTTTTCTTTCTTTCTTTTTTTTTTTGGTGAGGAAGATCGGCCCTGAGCTAACATCTGCCAATCCTCCTCTTTTTTTGCTGAGGAAGACTGGCCCTGGGCTAACATCCATGCCCATCTTCCTCTACTTTATATGGGACACCACCACAGCACGGCTTGCCAAGTGCTGTGTCGGTGCGTGCCCGGGATCTGAACTGGCAAACCCCGGGCCGCTGCAGCAGAGTGCGAGCACTTAAGCGCTTGCACCACCAGGCCAGCCCCTACAAAGACATTTTTTGTTGGGGCCTCACCCAATAGTATGCCAATAAGAGGTCATGAAATTTTTGCTGAATCAAAAACAATATAAAACAGTTAAAATATGGGATATATTGTGTATATTTATACACAGTGATTATGCTATTTACAAGAAAAGAGATTGTATATCCCTGAGTTAACAGATTTTGACTATCCACCTATAGCAAATAAATATGTTGGTCATTTGATCTTCCCAGAAAATGACAGCAATCATGCTAGGACTGATTGCTGCCAATAAATCTCATGCTTTGAGCTTTTCTTCATCATGGTGAACGAACAGCGCTGAACCTCCCACCCTCAAAAGTGTTGTGAACAATGGCGTACTCTTGCCAAGCGGTTTCTGATTTTCAAATTGCAGTAAGTGATCCCTGCTCAAAATTTCACCTACGGGAACTCAACTCTTCAGACTTTTTTTTTTTGTTTTTTACTTTTGGTAACAATGATATAATTATTACATGTTGCATTAAAATTTAGCTGGGGAATGATAGAATATTATTTTATATATTATTTTTTAGAGTTTAGTTATCAGGAGATATTAAAAGAAAACCTCATATACACAATGGATTCTAAAAGACATCACTATTAAAATATTAACACTTTCAAAATTCAACACGTTTGATGTGTCTACTATTTACTATATCCACCACCTGGAGCTGTTTGTGTCTTATCAAAAGCTAATATCCACAAAATAGCCCATTGAATTACATCTTATAAGCTCACGTTATCTCTTTATCCAAAATGCTCAAAAAGTAAAATTCGTGGTCACCAATGTCTGACTCCACATAGGGTATCCATATGAAACTATCTTTTATGTGGTTAGTAGTTTTCCCAGAGAAGAATGATACCCAGTGGAGGGAAAGCAAAAAGAGAATGACAAACAGAATTTTGTCATTGATTGCAAATAGTAGGGGATTATTGTGGAAATGCTTTCTGTTTTGTTAAGTTCTGTCTCAAAATGTCTATTCTTTCCCTATAAAGTATTATTTTTCAGAGTAAGGTTAAAAGCATGGATTCTGGAGTCAGACTGCTTTTCAAACCCCAGCTATATTACTGGGACAATGGAGCTGGGTAAACTTGTAAACAGACTTAACATCGCTAAGCCTCAGTTTCCTCATCTGTATAATAGGAATAATAATAGTACCTGCAAATTTGTGTTGTCAGAGAATTAAACAAGTTGAGGATCAAGAGCAGATAAATCAAGGGCAAATCAAGGGCAAATAAATATTTGCTTTCACTATTATTCTCAGTGAACCAATTCAGATTCAGAGTCAAAATCTGAATTGATTTACTGGCAATAGACAATCAGTTTAGTATCAAAGGACATACACAAATAAACTAGAGAGCATTCAAGCTAAATATCCATTTGCATCTGAACTATCTACAAAATTGAGAAAAACATGCCACCTTAGCCTAAACTCTTTGAACAATTGTTTCAATTCTCCACCTCACTTGGCATCTACAGACAAGGTCTTAATGTCCAGTATCCACTGAAATTCTTTGTATTTCAAATAAAAATAATAGCCACCGTCAAGTATGTTAATGTCCATAATCATTGTAATTTTTGTAAATTATAACTGTCAGTGGTCACAAACGTACCCAATGAAAACATAAGGTAACAATTTAGCCTTTATATTACTACTCTCAGAGAAGAAGAGTCACTTGTAGGAAATTTAAGTAGGAAAGCAAATTTATAACATTTATTCTAAAAATAGGGTGGTTTTTTTCCTCTCCCAATGGGATTATTTCTAAGGTAATATTTGCTAGCAAACATCTACAGCCAAAATTTCACCACTGCTTTTAATTTCCATTATAGAGTGATGATATACAGTGCACCTTTAGCTTCTGTAGATAACTTTTAAAGAATAGGTCCAAAATATCTAGAATACCATAAAAGAATTTCATTGATATACTAATTTCTAACTATGTTGCTGCCCCATATAAATAAAATTCATTTGACTCTTCATGGTATGGTCTCATAAACATTACAATTTTTTTCATTATAGAAAATTACTCTGGAGAGATAGAGCTTTACATTATAAAAATATGTAAATAAAGTTATATTTTTGGTCCTGATGATTAAAAATTAGGTTTGTTTGGATTTCCTTTTTAGGGTATTAAAATTTCATAAAATATTTCCTAGAATAAAAAGTAGCACTAAATTTAAATACTTGCATTTATTAGAAATGAAGAGATCTAATTAATATTAACTGTAGGTTATATATTTCATATTTTATTGTGTTGAACTTTGTCATTTTAATGACACCAACTCTGACCAAGTAAAAGAATGTAAGGTAACTTAATTAGAAAACATATTAGCGCATTCTGTTAAGATGCTGAAAAGTAGGAACTCAAGTGGATGCAGTATTTTATTGCATTTAAAAGTAATTAAAATGTTTTAAGAATGTTTTTTATTTTTGGAAGAATAATTCTCAGTATGCTTAAGAATGGACCTTCAAAGGATGCTTGTTGTTGCTAATTACACGTTGCTTGAATGTTTAAATAAGTCAAAGACTTTAAGTCTAAAGGTAAGGCTGCAGTGTTTCTAAGTGTTCTCAAAATAATTTCAGAGAAGAGCTTGACTGTCATTTGTGGGTATCCATTCCATTGTGTGAGGAGAGAAAGAAAATGGCGGCCCACACATTAGCACATCACCCATGGCTAGAGCAATGACAAGACAGATTAGGATGTATATTAAATCTCACACATGACTGCCTTTCTATATCAAGGTAAAAAATACTTGCTCTTACATACATTAGGGACCAGTGTTGGTCTGACATCTACATTAATATTGACAGCATACCAACATTTTTTTTTCACATTTACTGAGTCAATAACTAGCCTAAACCCGGTAAAACTTAGATAACAGAAATGAAAAAATATGTATCTAGCAGGCAGCCTTATTTTCTGATATCTAAAAAAATTTAACCCCCAAATTGTGCTGGGCTTTTATGAATTATCAATCCTACAGTAATACATCAACTGGCATACACAGGGGTGACTTGGTAGTCCAATCTCATTTGTCAAAAAAGAAATTTGGTAGATAAAGAATGGTTCAGAAAGAGAAACTCCTGCATAGACAAAAACATAAATATTATATGCATAAGAGACTGATTATTTTAAAAAGCTGGATTAACACCATTGTATTACTTCACCTTCTATACATTATTTTCACAGACAAGAGGAAATTGCCAGGCGGTAATCCTGCCTCTAACATAACCACGGATGACAAACACATATAAAGCTTACAAAAATGAGAAATAACAAATTGCTTAATTTGTTTAAGATTTTTAACATATCTATTTGTATTGACCATATTGAGAATTTGAAGCCCCATGTGAACTGGTTTAGAGAAAACAAGTCATTATTTACTTTGTTTTAAAATATCACAAAACTAAACAAAAGCCTATCTTCATTTCAAGGCAATATCTTGGTTTCATTAATAATTACATGTTGTTTTCCAATAATAGTGATTTTACATTCTATTTTGAAGTATGTTACCTTTACTATTATTCTCAAAGATACTATAATGCTTTTGAGGTGCACACATATTTTATATACATTACACAAGAATGCAGCAAAATAAAACACTCACTTTTCCCAGTCTTAGTCTAGCCTCACAGTACCACTGAATGGAGAATGATATAAAGAAATATATATATAAAATATACATATAAATATAAATATATATTTATATATAGTGTTTTTTAAAAAGAAAACAACACTAGGATCTGTTACTTTTCTAAAGCTTATATTTAAATGATTGGCATTTCTATTTTAGTAATTAAGCTATAGTTGGAAACATCATCATTCAGGAGAAACAAAATCATGAGGCAACAAAGCAAAGTTTTTTGGGTTTTAAATGCATCATGCAACAACACTTCAAGTGCGGTTCGTCTCCCAAGTCAGACAAGCTTTTACTAAAACATGCCTTTGATAAAAGACTACCTTTCTCCCTTTTCCAGCACTCTTTGGCAGGTGATTCAAGTTAAAGTGATGTTCTTAGTAATAATTATCTCCATAAGATCCATGCTATCATTTACCTAAGTCCTTGAAAAAGATGCCATTTTGTGAGGCCACGACAAGATTGCATCCATGATTACCAGCCCTTCCATCAGGGCATCCTACCGATAAACAGTGGCAGGAATGAGAGGCCTTTCTGTGCTCTTCTACCATTGCTGTGCTAGCCTCTTCTAGCAAGATGTATGTAAAAGAAAACATGTACAGAAATGCCTGGCACAGAAGACTAACGTGCACTCTAGCACTCGAGATGTTTATAGCACCAAAGCTGATTAATTAATATCAATAGAGTCCCTGAACAAGTTAAAGAAGCATTTTAACAGGCAAGGAAACTATCATGATTATGAGAGAGGCATATTCTGTCCTTCACCAGGGGTCATTTTTATGCTCAACAAAAATGATGTGAAATTAACTATTTTCATAAACAGATGGTCTTTAAGATAATAGCTTGCACTTTTTAATTTCCTTTTTAGCAGTACATCATGCCAAATGCCAGCAATGTCAATAATCTTCGTTAGAAGTTGTCTGATATTGTTGGGATGTTCCGTACAGACACTCAGTTTTCTCCCCATATTATAAACGGAAAGCAGAAAAGTTTAAGAAGGTACAGAAAGATAAAAATATAATATATTTAGACTATGGAACAATGAATCCATATCAAATTCCAAGATTAAAAATTTAAGGTTTAAAGTATTCATTATTTCTTTTCATCTCCACTGCATTGCTATAAATCAGAAGCCAGTAATCTTTAAATACTCTCACAGAAAACATCTTTTGTTCCTGAACCTTATTCTTAACAAGGGGTAAGTGATGCCCCATTTATAACATTTTCAATTCATAGAGTCCACATGTGGCCGTGTACTAGCATAGCCAGACAGAGTGTACATTTCAAAAAAACTAAACCTCATAAATCTCTAGAAATTCCTCA
>NC_080772.1:27855000-27922500 GCF_020826845.1 Diceros bicornis minor | reverse complement strand
GATTCAATATAAACTATATGACTTCTAGTAATTCATTAAAAATATTTTTATGTGCTTCTTTTAAAAAAATACATAAATGGGCACAGGTGGTATTTATTTGGTCTTAGATTAGCTGGATAAGGGTTAGCATTATAAAATTCAAACAAACAAAAAAAAACTTTATACACAGGATCAAACATGTTGATTTCTACCTTCCCTCCCCCACCGCCCTGGCTTTTCGCATCTGAAAGTGGTTAGTACGAAAAGAATAACTAGCTGGTGAGCCTTTCCAAACACCAAAAGACAGGACCCATATATTATTTTGGTTAACGCTCACGGACAGAAGTTTTCGTATTTTTTTCTTTTTTAAATCAAGTGAAGTGATGTTCTGTTCTACAGTGTCATTCCCAAAATTTTTGGAAAAGGTTAAGTTTCTGATCACTCCCATTCCCAGGAAAAGCAGTTCAGCATAGCTCATGTACATTACGGCTGGTCACCTGCAAAAACAAATGCTGTATGATTTACCTCAGCAAACGACACCTAAAAGAGCCAAAAGATGAGATTCTTGAATACCTGGAGACAAGCTTTTCTTTCCTTAGCATGGACACTTAAAAAGATACCCCAGCCTGGATCTAAACAGGAACATTTCCGTGCCCCTCCATCCAACACACCAGCCTCAAGTCAGGTCCAAAAGGAAGAGACAATCCAAGAATTGCCTCTCTCCAGTCCCAGCCACCAGATTTGCCTGAGGCCACAGGAAGCATGAGTGTGTGTGTGTGTGTGTGTGTGTGTGTGTGAGAGAGAGAGAGAGAGAGAGAAAGTCTGCACTGTGGGGTGGTGGGGGTGGTATTTGCTATTATAATACACCAAAACACTTTCCAGAGGGGAGGGAGGAGAAATTAAACTCCTTTTTTTTTCTCATGTAAATCAAGTAACCATTCACCCCAATTGGTATTCAACCAATGTCACTTCTATTTCAGTCTCCGGTATATTTATTAATAAATAAATCACCACGTGATTTTCTTTACAGCACGGTAGGCCTCCCTTCCATACCTACTGGGAATCCCTATGCTTGTTGATCCAAGTGAATTAAAAATGGCACCAATAAAAGGAACAAGGACTACTTAATAACGCATTTCCTTGGGTCTCAAATCTTCACTGTCTAGCACAGAACCTCGTTTCTTGTCACTCCGCTGTGTTAAGAACAGCAGGCCGCAGCCATTCAGGCTGCCCCATCAACTGTGAGTTTTAATTTGAGCCACTTTCACATAAAAAAAAAAAAAACCTTACTTTTTCCGCCAACCCATCCTCACCCCGTGTTGCACCACCTAAAGCTTTCAGGCGATGCTCTACTCCGGAGCAAGCCAAGCATATCAAGTGTGCCTGCAACACTCAGAGGCTAATGAACAATGCACAAAAACAAAAGGAACAGCAAGGGTCCTATTATCTGATCTTCCGTAAAACACAAAAACTGCCTTCTCTGGTGCAGAGGAAGTGCCAGGAAGCTTGCAGGTGTGAGCCGGTTAAAAGAAAAGGCTTGGGCTAAATAGATTCTTTGACTGTCAGGGATTAGAGTCATGGCACTAGTGGTAACACACATCTTTTCCTTTAATTTACAAAATTTTCTCACGAGTCTGCAAGAGTTCACCCCATCAGGGGCTTTCGGAGGCCATTGAAATGTCTTAAGTTTTAATTAACTTGGAGTTGTCAGAAGAAAGCTTTTCTGGCACGGAGTCAGGGTCATTAATTACTGCTATCTTTGTTTCTTTCTGTAAAGAGAACTCTGCTGACTTGTTGGGTTCCTTACCCAGCCTACATTTTCTACCCTGCAGTTCCCATTTACTTCCAAGCGGGACCTGCTTAAGCAGTTTACCAATTACTTTCATCAGTTTTAGGTACAAAGCATTTACACAACCTTAAATCTTGAAAAACATTTCTCGTGAGCCGTTTAGGGAACGGTATTAATAACAAATTTCATCTAGTAAGTTATCAAGCAGCTGGATTCTTGCATGGATTCTTGCATTTAAATATAAATATCTTCCCATTTTTCACATCATTATCTATTATCTATTCAACACACCTATTCATATTCTCACAGCCTGTGACTTTGCCTTTTAGGCAATGCTAATCAATTTTAAAATTATTTTCTTTACTCAATAATACATTTTTTCTGGCTGGAAACATCCACTTTTGCCTGATATCTTTTCAATCAGGCAAATATTTTTATTGTTTCTAGATAAAATTGGCTGTGGCTATCACTGATAATATTTTGTAGATGTAAAAAAGCGAAAGTTTTAGGTAATTTGTTAGTATGCTTCATATATCTCTAAAATAAATCCATTACTGTTTGGTCCAAGTACCTAGATCACTGCAAATCTTTTAGCATCGATCATTGTTATTAAAAAAATTTCAAACTTCTAAAATACAGCACAGACCTGAATGTGTATTATATATATTTAATTATGTATGTAAAATGAAAATCATATTTCTTTTTTAAAAATCATGAATTTAAATTCTGATTTTTATGGGAAAGTATACTATTTTGAGCTCATTTGCTTTGAAGTATCTCCCTTACAGTATCTATTTTGTATGTCTCCTTTAGGTTTATACATAATTTCTCATTCTTCCATTTCACGGAAAAATCGCAAAAGCAAAACAGTTTATTTTAGATTCAGAAGCAAGAATGAAGTTGAATAATTGTCTCAAAAATCAGGAAACTATAAAATAGAGTAAACCTGAAACAAGACAGATTTATTTCTGTCCGCCAGTATGGCTAGAATTAGTCTTTGAACTTAGTAACATCTATTTTTAGCAGATGAATGAAATGGATGGGAAAAGACTTACAAACCTGGGCAAATCCAATTACCAGAATCACTCATTTCTTCCTGATGAACATCTGATACCACTTCAAAATATTTTTTTTCCAGTAATCTCATAGTCACCTGCCATGATTAACTATTACAAACGTGTTACCGCCGGATATGTGCCATTTCAGACACAGGGTCCTGAATGCCATAATGGGCACTCATCATTATAATGATGATGACTTATCATTATCTGATGATTCTCATACGAGAAACTTCTGAGCCCGGAATTTGGACTAGACTTCAGTGTCGAGAAAGCCAAAACAACCAGTGCTTTCATTCATTCTGGTCCAAAAATGGGTCACTTTGGAAGGGACAGGAAAATTCCTGGTTCAAGTGAATAGCTAATGTTGCCATGGCTCTCAGATAAAACCATAATTTTTTGCCATTATTCTCTTCTACTTATTAAACCTGAAATTATGCACCTGAAGAAGAGGAGTATAATTTTCCTCTAGTCTTCAATAAAAGTTCTACATGCCATTCCTAATCCACAGCAAAAGATATACATGTTAAAATATAGATGAAATAAATTAGATAATCAAATGTAGCTACTAAGTTCATTTAAGAAAATCCACGTTTTCTAAAAAGTAGTGAGTAATATTCCTGCACAGATGATGTCAAAGCCAAATATTAAACTGTAACACCTTCAGGGGTTTAACAGTTACAGAATTTGAAGGCTCCATTCTCTCACCCTTTGTTTACGTGTCTTTTGTATCACCCCAAAAGATAACAAGAGTAGGAGGACGGTGCTTTTCACCTCCAGACCACTTGCCAAACTGCTAAAATAAAGTAAACACTTAAGAACTGGATCAACATAAACAAAGATACATATGATACGTCAATCTTAAACTCAGGACTGAACCAACTTGCTAATTATGATTATACAAAAAATATATTATTTACAGATTTATATGATAATTCTGTGACATCCTAAGTCATCTTAATAACCCTATGGACCAATTTTGTCCATCCCTAGTTTACCTGAATTTGTTGTGAATATATTTGACTATAGTTTGGATACAGCACTTCTGAACCTGGATCTATCCTACATTAAACTTTTTCCAGATTGTCTAAACTTTCTGGTTATATGGAGTTTGAGAAGTTAGTGGGATCTACTTTTTAACCATTCTTTAATTCCACAAACATTTAATGTGCACACAATGGCAAGCTTTGGACAAGGTACCGAAGATCCAAACCAAGCAGAGCATTCCCTCTGGGAGCTCGTGGCCTAAGGGAGCAGCTCAGGAAACAAAATAAACAAATACAACCTAGTGTGTGTGGTAAGGTTTCTTCTGGGGAGAAATAGAAGATTCTGGAAGGGTAGAGGAAAGGCACCTTTGTGTTCCACTTCCTCAAAGAAGTAATTCTAGAGCTTGGTCTGGCAGGTCCACTCACAATTAGCTTTGTGGACAGCAGGTGGAAAGACAGTCAAGGCAGATGGAAGAACATGGATAACTCCTGCAGGTAACAGAAAGTGTGCCATATTTGGTGCAGTTAAGGAGAAGGGCAGAGAGGTATATTTGAATAAGAATGTGAAGTACCTTGAATGACAGGCTAAGAAGATTCAACTCCGAACTTAATGATCTGAGGAGTCATTGAAAGATGTTAAGTGGAAATGAGATGAGATTAGCCTTCATGGTTCAGAAAGACCACCATGACCACCATGCTGGTTGGATTGGAATCACTGGCAGTATGGTCCTTACCGTCCTTGAACTCAAAGAGGTACTGACACAGCTCACCACTGCTCCTCCTCTTGGCCCCTGGCTTTTGCCATAACTCTCTTGACCCTCCTTCTCAGTCTCCCTTATCCACCAGTAAGTATGTGTGTCCCCTGGAGTTTAGTACTAAACACCCTAATGAATTCAATTACTCATACTCAGATGACTCGCAGATTTATATCTCTAACCCAGGCCTCTCTTCTGAGATCTAAATTAATTTACGACAAATGCCATCTTCGCATATCCACTTAGAAGTATCACAGCAATCAAAACCCAACAATTACAAAACTGAACTGATTCTCCTCCCTTTTCATTTGTCCTCTACTCTTTCCCACAGTAACTAACTTCTATTGAGTACTTTTTTATGTGCTAGGCACTGTTCTAAATGCCTTACATACATTCTTTCACTAAATCACCACAGTATGGCCTATAGAGTAGGTACTAATCTTATCCACCATTTTAGAGCTGAGAGAATCAAGGCATGCAGAAATTAGGCAATCTTCCCAAGGTGTCAGTGAGAGAGGCAGTCAGGGTGAACCGATGCACTCTTCACCACTACACCATATTCCTTCTTCAAGCATTTCAGTTAGTGGCACCTCAAATTCACCCAGGGGCACATTCTAGAAATCTGGAAGTCACCTTTAATGCTTCCTCTTCATTACCACCTATGTCTAAGTTATCACTCCATCCTAAATATACTTTCTATTTCTCCATCTATCTACTTCTATACATGTTACCACCATCTCTTGCCATCAACTCTTAGTCTTTCCAATCAATTCAGACAATAACCACAGCGTCTTGAAAAAGCAATCTGATTCCTTAATTTAACAATTTAGAGAACATCTGTTATGTGTCGTGCACCGTTCTAGGTGCTGGAATTGCAGCAGTGAATAAAACCAAGTCCCTGCCCTCACAGAGCCTACATTTAAGAAGTAAGAATAGGGCCGGCCCCGTGGCTTGGTGGTTAAGTGCGCATGCTCCGATGCTGGTGGCCCGGGTTCGGATCCCGGGCGCGCACCGAGGCACCACTTCTCCGTCCATCCTGAGGCTGAGTCCCACATACAGCAACTAGAAGGATGTGCAGCTATGACATACAACTATCTACTGGGGCTTTGGGGGGAAAAAATAAAATAAATAAAATCTTTAAAAAAAAAAAAAAGAAGTAAGAATAAAACACTCAAACAAATAAATACATGAATTCAGGTAATGAAAGGACTGTGAAATAAAATGAAACAGGAAAACTAGGCAGAGAGGACAGGGGTGGTGGAGAAAAATGCTATCTGAGAAGCTAATCTAAAAATTCACACCCCTACTTAGTACCCTTCAATGGTTTTCCTTTTCTCTTAGGATAAAACCTAAAATCATTAACATGACTCTAAATAGAGTGACCATATGGCCAGGCTTTCCCAGAACACTCCCAGTTTAACACTCATTGCCCTTTCACTTTAAGAATATTTCAGTTTTGAAAATAGAGTACATGGTCCTCAGACCTAAGGGCCCTGCATGATAATGGTTTCAACCCAACTGCAGCTGTGGTCCGTTCATCTTCACTTGCTCACTTTTCTCCAATGATCCTGATTTCAGATCTTCCAACTTTAAGGTTCATTCCAAGTGTAAAGCTTCCAGAATTCCCTCAGCCTTGAATGCTTTTCTTCTCCACTTTATCTTACTCCTATTCACCCTCGAAGTTCCAGCTTTTCAGCTTGAGTCTTTTCTTTTTCTTAAGAAACCTGCCTTGTTTCTTCTCCTGTTGTACTCTGTATTATATCTTTGAAACATTTATCCCATTGATAATTAAATATTAATATCATTGACTGAGAGGTGTCTGAGAAGACTGCAAGTTTCATGAAGGTACGGGCTGATTCTCTGTTGTTCAGTTTCATCTCCAGGACCTGAATAATGCCCAGCTCATAGCAATATGCTCAACAAATATGGTTAGAAAGAGTAATCGTGAGGTATAATTAGTGGCAGGCAAGAGAACAGAAGTATCTGACAGACTGAAGAGTTAATCAGGACAATGTTTGATAGAACTTCTTGACTGACTGATTGAATATAGTGGAGGGCAGGAGAAAGATTAAAAATAACTCCCCGGTTTCTAGTTTGGGCAAGTGAACGGAGGATGTTGCCATAGACAGAGATCAGAGATGCAATATAAACAACAGGCTGGAGAAATGGATGTGCTATATCTTAGACATCCTGAAGTTGAGATGCCTGCAGGATGTCTAGATAGAGATTATTATTTACAGCAAAATGTATTTGTTTTGTAACAGTGATATTTTTAACAGAACCTGTGTCAACTCAGGTCCAAGAAAGCTTTAAAAAGAGTTGTGAAAAGCTAGAAATTCCCATTTACCTGGCAGAATGGTGATAAAAAAAAAAAAATCACAGTCTTTATTTTGCCTCTCCAGCCTTGATTTTGGCGAAGAAAGCATTGGCTCACAGAGCTGAGACAGCAGCAGGAGGCCGAAACTCCCATCCCACGGATTTCTGACCCCAGTTGCGAATCCAAAAATGAGTATGTTGTTAAGAAGTAGTTTGAAAAAAAAAAAAATTCATAGAATAACTAATAAGATGACAGGAGAAAATGTAACCTATGTAAAATATTAGATTTTTTGGTGTTATATAAATACTAATTTTCAAGATCTTTGCTCCAAGCACTTACAGTCAGTAGACACTGATATACATGATAATTTGCAGAGAATGAAATCAATAGACCCTTTAACACCAAAAATAGAGTCAGGTAACATTGACTCAATGGGAAACTTCTCAAATTCTGAAGCGACTGAGAAAATTATGCAAGCCATATGAGATGATGTCACAAACATAAAAACAGATTCACTCTCCATGTACAAAAGTAAGGACTTTTGGAGAGATCACTCATATCATCCATCTCTTTGGGTTTCCCCGCAATATTTGACACTGCTGCCCACCTCTTCTTTCTTGAAACTCCTTCTTCGTTTGACTTCAGTGAAAAGCTCTCTAAGCTCTTATCTTTCTAGTTGCTTCTGTTTTGTCTTTTTTGCCATCTCTTTTTCTTTATTTTAATAAACATACATATTTAACTTGTGCTCTCTCTGTCCTTCAATATAGAATCTCCCCTATATCATTTCACCTTCTTTAATGGGTTAGTTTATCTCTTTGAGGCAGATCATTCACAAATCAAAATTCCTAACAATGATCTTCTTCCCAAACCCACATCACGTGTCTAACAACCCAAAGTTTATCTCCTCCTGGGGGTTCCACCTATTCTCCAAGCTCTACAAGTCCATACGTGAGTTCATCATGCTTGCTTTTAAACCTGTCTCTGCTCCTCCTCTGTGCCTTCCTCATTTCTGATTATAATACAAAACAGAAATGTAGCTGTCACCTCAGATGCCTTCCTCTTTCCTGCCCCAGGTATCTAATAAATTGTAAGTACTTACCTATTCTAATATTGTGCTCATCTTTCCCTTTCTTCCTACTTCCACTGCCCCTACCAAGGCTATTTACTTCTCACTGGAACTACTGTCATACAATCACAAGGTGAGCACTTAGCATCGTGGCCTGCATTATTACTATTTATTACCATTAATGTTATTCCTAAATCATATTATGCCAATCTCGTGATCAAAACTCATCAATGGCATCCCAGTGTATACTAAATTCCCAAATCCTTAACATATCATTCAAGATTTCACATTCTTTTCTTGATTAGTCCATTTCTTGCCCTCGATGTGCCAAAATAAATTGAGCTATCCAACATTTTTATTGAATGCCTACAAGTTACTCCAACATCTACATACCTCTGTTCATAGGTACTTCCCTCTTTCTACTCTTCCCAATTTCCTATGCTAACATATCCAAATTCCACCCAGTATTTAAAGCCCAATCCGAATATTACCTCAACAAAAAAGACTTTCTTGATTGCCACAACCAGAAATGTCCTTGTCTTCTTTTGAACCAAAACACATTTTATCTGAATCCCTCTTACGTTGTTTAACATATTCCCTCCTTTGTTACATCTATTTACTCCAAATATGTATCCAATACAGCATCAATGTCCAATCCATCTTTACAATATGCCATATCCAGAGAACATGTTCAAAAACTAACATGTGCTTACATTTAGAAAAGTAGTTCTCCTTTAAAAACAAACAACATATTGTATTTTGGAAGAACAAAGTTTAATAGTGAGTGCAAAGTTTAATTTCTGCTCTACCACTCACCAGCTATTTGTCTTTTAGAAGTTAATTCCTTGAAAGCTCAATTTCTTTTTTAAAATATGGCTAATACTATCTGTATCATATATTTTTTTTATAAGATTAAGTCAGGCAAGCCAGCCCTGATAGCCTAGTGGTTAAAGCTCGGCACACTCTGCTTTGGCAGCCCGGGTTTGGTTCCCGGGTGTGGAACCACACCACTCGTCTGTCAGTAGCCATGTTGTGGTGGAAGCTCACACAGAAGAACTAGAAGGACTTACAACTAGAATACACAACCATGTACTGGGG
Organism: Diceros bicornis minor; assembly: GCF_020826845.1. Taxonomy (NCBI): domain Eukaryota; kingdom Metazoa; phylum Chordata; class Mammalia; order Perissodactyla; family Rhinocerotidae; genus Diceros; species Diceros bicornis. The sequence goes on along the minus strand of NC_080772.1, from coordinate 27,913,452 downwards.
CTTTGGGAAGGAAAAAGAAAAAGAGAGAGAGGAAGATTGGCAACAGATGTTAGCTCAGGGCAAATGTTTCCCAGCCAAAAAAAAAAAAAGATTAAGTGAGGCAATAATAATTCTATGTGCCAACAACATTTTTCACAGAAATAGAACAAAGAATCCTAAAATTTATATGGAACAACAAAAGACCCCGGATAGCTAAAGGAATCCTGAGAAAAAAGAACAAAGCTGGAGGTATCACACTCCCTGATTTCAAAATATGCTACAAAGCGATAGTAACCAAAACAGCATGGTACTGGCACAAAAACAGACACACAGATCAATGGAATAGAATCGAAAACCCAGAAATAAACCCACACATCTATGGACAGCTAATCTTTGACAAAGGAGCCAAGAACATACAATGGAGAAAAGAAAGTCTCTTCAACAAATGGTGTTGGGAAAACTGGATAGCCACATGCAAAAAAATGAAAGTAGACTCTTACCTTACACCATACACAAAAATTAACTCCAAATGGATTAAAGACTTGAATGTAAGACCTGAAACTATGAAACTTCTAGAAGAAAACATAGGCAGTACGCTCTTCGACATTGGTCTTAGCAACATATTTTCAAGCACCATGTCTGACCGGGCAAGAGAAACAATAGAAAAAATAAACAAATGGGACTACATCAAACTAAAAAGCTTCTGCACAGCAAAGGAAACCATCAACAAAACGAAAAGACAACCTAACAATTGGGAGAAGATATTTGCAAACCATACATCTGATAGGGGCTTAATCTCCAAAACATAGAAAGAACTCATGCATCTCAACAACAAAAAACTACCAACCCAATTAAAAAATTGGCAAAAGACCTGAACAGACATTTCTCCAAAGAAGATATACAGCTGGCCAACAGACACATGAAAAGATGTTCAAAATCATTAACTATCAGGGAAATGCAAATCAAAACTACAAGGAGATATCACCTCACGCCCGTCAGAATGGCTATAATTAACAAGACAGGAAACAACAAGTGTTGGAGAGGATGTGGAGAGAAGGGAACTCTCATACACTGCTGGTGGGAGTGCAAACTGGTGCAGCCACTATGGAAAACAGTATGGAGATTCCTCAAAAAATCAAGGATAGAACTACCATATGATCCAACTATTCCACTGCTGGGTATTTATCCAAAGAACTTGAAAACACCAATGCGTAAAGATACATGCACCCCTGTGTTCATTGCAGCATTATTCACAATAGCCAAGACTTGGAAGCAACCTAAGTGCCCATCAAGGGACGAATGGATAAAGAAGCTGTGGTATATATACACAATGGAATACGACTCAGCCATAAGAAATGATGAAATCCAGCCATTTGTGACAACATGGATGGACATTGAGGGTATTATGCAAAGTGAAATAAGTCAGAGGGAGAAGGTCAAATACTGTATGATTTCCTTCATTAAGTAGTAGATAATAACAACAATAAACAAACACATAGAGACAGAGATTGGATTGGTGGTTACCAGAGGGGAAGGGGGGAGGGAGGAGGGTGAAAGGGATAATTTGGCACGTGTGTGTGGTGATGAGTTGTAATTAGTATTTGGGTGGTGAATGTGATGTAATCTATGCAGAAATAGAAGTATAAAGATGTACACCTGAAATTTATACAATGTTATATAGACCAATGTTACTGCAATAAACAAAAAATTAAATAAATAAATAAATAAATAATTCTATGTGCAGGGATCTACTATTTCAGTTCTCTTCTTCTCGTATGTTTGTGGTAGGTCTCTAAGCAGACTTTGATACCCATGTACATCAATTTTTACCTAGCAACATTCAAAGATGTGCTGGGAGAACAAGAAACATGGGATTTGGAAATGAAGAAGGCCGGCCTGCCAAGAGGACCCAAGCTGTGTTTCCTGTTCCTTAGGGCAAAACTGAGGAAAACAAAATGGTTTACCTGAGTAATTTGTTCCAACCCAGAAATGTTAACAATGGAAGGGATGGAACTAAATTTCACTGAATAAATAAAAGGTGGCGCAAGGCACTTTTACGTCACCTCGTCTAATATCCCTTTTACTGATGAGGAAACTGAGCTTCTGTGAAATTCAGATATTTCTCTCACCTTTCCAGTAACGAAGCTGGATGCAAGCTTAATGCATTCTGATTCCTATGCTCATGTCATGTTGTGTTATGTTGACACACACACACCCCTTTATGAGAGAGACAGAAACACAGAGAGAAACAAGGCGACTCTGATTCTCTGAAGCGTCTCTCTTGCTGCTGTGTGTTTACAAGGAGTAACTGAGTATTAGCAAGGGAAAAAAACCTACATTAATAAAATAGCTAGCATTTGCCAAAACTATGCTGACCAACTAAATGCTGCAGACTCGCTCTTGAGAGATGAAAAGTTCCATTTTCTTGAGATAATAAATGATTCCTTTCAACAGTAATTGAAAAGCAGTAAAAATACCTTTTTGTACATTCTAAAAGTACTTTTAAAGAACTATTATGACATATTTTAATAAATCAATATTTAAATAAATTGCTTTCAAAATATTCTCCTGTGCATTATTTTACTAGCTAGCCTTCATTCTGTATAAAAAAGAAAAGAGGAAAAATAATGAGGAAATTTGCTATTACGATTTTAAATCCATAGATCCTTGTAAAGTCTACAAATCTCATGAGATGTTCATTGGTAATAACCAATAATATAGGCATTCAATATTATGCACAGCCCATGGCCATGAAAATAATAGTGTTTTTACTTTTCAAGCAATAACTGAAATTGGATATTTCCTCAAAGTTATTCATATATTTAAGTTACATGTAAGATAAAAATTAAAACCGTGCTCTTATGTCCTGGTAGATCACTTTAAATATCCAAGTTGCAAGAACTTTTGAAAAATTATTAATTCATGTGACGGCCACACAAAAGTGTTGATTTGATTAGGCTCTCAGCAACCTCCCACCACCAAATCACATTAAAACTGAAGAAAAGAAACACTAAAATATTTGCTAGAACCAGACATGGAGACATTAAAGACAGCTTCTTAACAAAAAGCCCAATTACTTGTATAAAACTTTTGATATCAGCTGGCCTAAATGATCAATTTTCAACCTCTCCTTTTTAACATTTGTTCCACAAGATTTCTAGAAAATGTAGTGGTACTATTATCACATAATTAATCATTTTTCAAAGTTCCATCCTATTTGTGTATAGTACCTTTCACACCATTTCTGCTCCAGCCATTCCTTCAATCACTGTGGGATATTAGATACATTGGGAAGGTTTTCCTGAGTTCTCTTAGCGCTTCTTTAAGTGTGATCATGCCATATATCAGTCACAATACAGACGAAAGCGTGTATTTTTGAAGTGGGATAGGTATAAGTTTAGATGCTCCTTCCTTAATTAATAGCAATATGGTCTTGAGCAAATTATTTAACCACTAAGCCTCAGTTTTCTCTTTTTTTTATGAAGAGCTATCAAAACTGCCTGATGGAGTGGTTTTGAAGATTAAATAAAATGACAGGTGTATAGTACCTAGTAGTTCTGTGCCCGGCAATGCAACAGATAGGGAATAATCAGTTCTATTCCCCTTCTTGTGTCAGTCTAATTTCTGGCATTTTAATTCCTTTTAACCCCATGGGTATTTTATAACAATAGAGAAACACTGACATCATGTCACATTTCAAATTGCCATCCAATTTTGGTCCTACGCCACTTAGAGGTGATTTCTGCTGTGATTATGTTCTAAGGCTATTTATTAGAGAAGACAATTTATTTCATTCATGATACATTAACCTACACTTAAAATATTAATATTTGAGTAAAACTAGATTTAAATATTTACTACCCAAATTACCAAAAAAAAAAAAAAAAGGCATAAACCAAACTATAGCCTCTGCAATTAATTAATTTTAAGAATTTTGGCACATCTAAAATTTTATATAATCAAAAGTCTTCATACATAAAAATATATAAGGCTTAGTTAACGTTTACAAGGATTTTTTTAAATAGTAGTTTCTGGGAGAACTTTGTACCAGGATTTATTATTGTATTTAAGCAGTGTCTTAAGGTATAATTTTTATGGTCTATTAAGCATAACTCTCAAGCACCTTAAACACAACTAAATGAGGTGGAATTACTATTAACTTGTATTTTAGGTTACCAAGCGCCCAGGCAATTCCAACCAACTATATCCGGAATAGTATTTTATGACAGCTCATGACTTTCTATGTTGAGCTTCTTTGACTTAAAATTTTTACGAGATTGAAAACTGGCCTCTGAGATGGTGACTGAAAGTTGGGTCATTAGTCCTCACCTTTTAAGAAATAATGTCTCAGCAGGCTGTGTTTGAACCACTTGAGCTCAAGGAGGTGTTAACAGAGTTGTTAATTAACCTAGGTCTGGAACCTATTGTGAAGAATCCCAGAAAGTTGGAACAATAGAGAAGTACTGCTTAACCCACAGCAGGGAAGAAATGACTTTTGCTTTAATAATAGAGCCAAAAACATTTCAAAATACTGATATTAGGTTAAGAGAAGAATGGCAACCTGAAACTAACAGTTCGTCAGAAATAGGGGCAAACTTACATTGCCTGCAAAAGGACCAGCTGGAATGGAAATGGACAGAACTGGAAATTTAGAGTATTGGTCTCTTTGGATCAATCCCTATCTCTACTTGTTAATATGAATGAGCAATAAAAGAAACCTCAAAATGGCATCTCTTATATACTCAAGGCTCTGATTAGATCAAGGCTTTGCCTAAACCAACCAAGACCAATGTTTTCAAAAATCCACATGAGCAGAGATTTTACGGCTTTCCTTGGTGAGTAGGTTCTAATGCTTCATTATCCACTTAGTTGAGAAGATCTCAAGGTGAAAATAATCTCTCCTTAATGTCACTGTACACCCAATTGGTCTGTGGAACCAGGGAACTGACTAGCATAAACAAACAAATAAATCTCTCAACTTCTCAGAAAATAGTTACTAAATACTCCTTAGTCCCTTCTTCTCCAGATGAATTAATCTCAATGGCACTGACAATTTCCTTTGAGAAACTGTTTAAAATGTTTTAACAAACTCTCTCTCTTTTCCATTTCTCAACATACCTTTTTGAAAATATGTCATCCTAAGCTCTTTATCTATAGGACCTGACCAGTGCTAAGATAGAACCCCTGTTGGACTCTACATGCCCCAATATCCCCTTCATTTTGTTGATGTTGAGAAGAAGCCACGTAATGAGAGAAATAAATGATGAAGATTATGAACATAGGAATATAAAGTTTAGATGGTATAATAAAAACATACAAAAATTAATGTGATCCATATGCTATGATGTATCTTTAAATGACGGATCACCCTTATTGTCACTTCTAAACCAGAGAATCCACAACATGCATAATTATTACTGGTAACTGTACTTGGAGGTAACTTGAAGCAGTTGGTAGAAGTGTTTATAGTCAGTGTTTCCTAGATAGAACCAAAGCAAATTTTTTTTCTTTTTTTATCCTTTATTTCCTCAGTAACAATCAATTATATTTATGAGTTTTTCCTAGAAATGAGCTTATTTACAATCATTATTATATGTACCAAGAAATCACATGCTTGATTTTATTCATCAAATGTTATGGTTCTACACACACCCACCTCTCTCATTTAAGGTTCTTATTGCTGAAGAGTTTCAGGCACCAGAAACCCTGAGCCAGAGGCTGGGAATTGCCTGTGTAGGGCAAGGTAGGAACAGACGGAGTGCAGTGGCAGAAAGGCAGCTACACTAAAGGCCAGAACGCCTAGGCCCTGATAAGGGAAGGTGGCACAGGAGAAAGAGGAAATGAGGAGAATGGCTTCTCATCCTCAACATCTGGAAGTCTGGGGAGGACAAAAAACAATGAGAAAAATAAGTTTTAATGAAAATGACAGATAGAAAGGGGAACCATGAGAAACCCTCTGATCTAGGACTTCTTAAGCAAAAAAGTTTCAAGGACAGATCTTAGTGCCACAGTATTTCCAGAGAAACAATAATATCCCTTTGTCCTTCAGATATCTCTTCCCTCATGTTCATTATTATGCAGACTTTGTTTGGCAAGTGGCTATCGCTTTAACTCTGTTGGAGACGTAGAAGGCTTAAAATTGCATCTATTTGAAAGAGTCACCATACTGATTAAATGTGTTTTAAACAGAGTATAAAAGATGACTACGAATTGACATTGTCTTAGAGTAAGATTCCAGTCTCTCTTGGAAAAGATAACAAAAAGATGAGACCAGGAATGGTAAATATAAATTGGCTCTGTCTATATTTATCTGAGCCTCACCAATATTAGTGTAAGAATTGATCATTCACAACTTGTGATTATAGCATACCTGAGGAACATATATGCATCTGGTTTTATCACAGGTTTCAGACTTGCTGGCTTTCACACAATCCTGTTAACACATCCTAATTCCAGTATTATGTATGTTTGAAAGGTTGTGAACAAAAACCACCTTATACTTAGAACTTACAAAATATTGTTTACATACTATCTCATTTGCTTTTCACAAAAAGTCAATATGAAAGTCAAGGAAGATAATTTCTTATAAATCTGACTTCCCGGTCTTTTACTATTTGCATATATTCCTAGTAATCCCCACTGTATTCTTCAATATTTGTTTCATCACTAGGAGTTCTTATGTCTAATACAGACACAATTACTGTTCCTTACATAAAGCTGCTTCTTTCCTAGTGACTTCATACTTCCTGTAATCTCCAGGAGGCTATCTCTACAAATCCTAAGAATGTAATTGGGTGTTCTGGACCAGAAACCAGTCATACTTTCTTTGGAGCACTAGTGGGATGGTGTCTTACTCATTCATGATGGTATCTGTTAAAACAAAATACTCTCTTGTAAAGCATCTCAATGTGTTTTCATTGAACTACTGGCTGTCCTCCAGAGGAGTAGACCGACTCCAAGAAAGCATTCTAAAAATCTTGATTTTATTGGTAAGTAATTTTTCTCCAAATGACCTTTCAATTTTAGAGTATTCAATTCAACCCAGTCATACTAAATAGCTCAGACGGGACAATCCAATGCAAATATTCCCAAATGATCAATTGTAACATGTTTCCTTCTGCATTTTCTGTGTATGGATTCAAAGAGATCTCTCTAAAAATCAGGCCAGAAAGCAAAGAGGAGACATTTGCTTCTGAATCTCATTTGAAAATCAAGGGGCTTTATCTGTGAAACATTCTAAAATTAGAGAATCAAAAGATTTTTCAGTTTGAATATTAAAGCACTTTTGCTTATATTTTAAAACACACATATTGTTTAAAACAGTAGTTTTCAGCAGATCCCAGGCTCTCTTTTTATAATGCCTCCCCCTTACTATATTGAAATAAGAGCATATATAACATTACCTGTCTACACATAGGATTTAAACAGATCAATATAATGACCTAACTGTAACAAAAAGGAGAAATAAGGGGCCAGCCTGTGGCTTAGCGGTTAAGTGTGCGCACTCCGCTGCTGGCGGCCCGGGTTCGGATCCCGGGCGCTCACCGATGCACCGCTTCTCCGGCCATGCTGAGGCCGCGTCCCACATGCAGCAACTAGAAGGATGTGCAACTAGGACATACAACTATCTGCTGGGGCTTTGGGGAAAAAAAGGAGGAAGGATTGGCAATAGATGTTAGCTCAGAGCCGGTCTTCCTCAGCGAAAAGAGGAGGATTAGCATGGATGTTAGCTCAGGGCTGATCTTCCTCACAAAAAAAAAAAAAAAAGGAGAAATAAAACAAAAGGAATGTAAAATAAAATAATACGTAGTTCACTTGGCAAAAGCTGATGCCTGGCCACATTATGTCATGAAGGAGCCATGTGCTTCCACCATACGGAGCATCTCTATGAATTCCTAAGCACAGGTGGACATGGGTACACTCGTAACCATGGGCATGGGCAACTCACATTTCATGAGAAGTCTTCTTATTGGTGATATAATTTTTTAAAATGGTAATTAACTCTTAGTAAAGTACCAAACAAACCAAAAATCACATCTGCCCTTGATGTATCTGATAGTTGCATTCCTGGAAATTTCAGTGTATAAGACCATGTTAAAAAGATGCTTTATGTATAAAACAGGATTAGGTTGTAGGTCTAACAACTATTAACAGGTTTAATCATCTAACAGGTGAATCCTGGGTGAGTTAACTAACAATGGGATGCAGGACAATTTTCCCGTGTGCTGCTCTGTCCCACCCACTGTAGTTGTCTAGTGGACTTGATCCCCCTATTGAATGCCTTTAGTAATCTACCACTGTGATCATCAGGATCACAGATTTCCAAAACACCCCTGGGACAATACTACCCCTGCTAAAATCTAGGAAGTCAACCCAAGCTTCCCACTGAGAGCCTGACTTTCAACTCCCCTCGCTCCTTTCTGATTCAGAAAAGCCTTCTCTAGCTCCCCAGACTAGGGGATTAACTTTCTCTGTTTACAGGTCTCTTTCATAGCACATATCTTAATTTATCACATATGTGATTTTAAGTGTTTATCTCCACTCTCAAACCATAAGCTCCATGAAGGCAAATAAGAATCTATCTGTTGACCCTGTATCTTTAGTGCCAAACCTATCCTTGGCATATGGTAGGTGCTCCGTAATAAACAAATGTTAATACAGGAATGGATAAATGAATTTGTATGCACTCAAAAGCTGAAATCTGTGTCATACTGTTTCACTGGGTGAGCTACAGAGATACTGACCTCTGAGTATGTGTATCTACTGACCGTGCTGAATGTTAGGTGCATCTTTGAAATTAAAAAAACAAAGCTCTTATGAGAAAAAAAAAAATCAGTCAAAAGGAGAAAGCAGTGCTTCCTTATGTAATGAACTCAATGCGTATTGTAGAATACAGCCTAAAGGACACTATATGATCTTTAGATTCTTATTAGTGGACTGAGTGATTTCATGAATTGTCAAAAGAATATTTTCAAGGTACTGAATGAATATTTATGGTTTCTGTAACTTAAAATAGCTTAACAACATAAGCTTAGAACAACATATCTTAAAAAATAAAGACTCGATCACTTAAGTCATTTTCCCACCTTAATATGATATTTCAAACTATCATGGAGAGTATTTATTTTATTTATTTTTATCCCATTTCGTTCCACAAGAGGTTTGAGGTATATATCCTAAATTAAGCATTTCTATCCTTGGTAAAGACTGAACAAGTTCTTTTAATTTTTATCTTGGAATTGAATAAAATTAACAAAATTAGAACTCAAGATGACTAAAGGCTGAAATATCTAAATGTCATCATAATGAATTTAACTATTCAAATGTATCTCCAAACAAAAATTTAGCCAGGTGATCAATCACCATTTCTGCTTTTCCAGATGGCTGCGGTCCGACTCTTAGAATAATGGAGTGCTCAAATCTTTGATAGTTAATTGTACTGGATTCTGTTTGGCAATCAACCAACTCCCTGGCCTGGGGGCAGATCATTTTATTTAATGGTTCATCACCAAGACCTCACTAGCATGACAGCATAGATCACTACGCTGTCATGTCAAGCAAGTGAGAAGCTGAGAGTAGCCCCTCCCACCTGGGAGGGATTTCACTTAATAAACTACCTAGGTACATGGTAACCAAAATGAGTAGCTATTAAGACCAAGAGTAGATAAAGGAAAACAGCAAATGGGGGAAGAGATTTTTTTCACTTTTACTTTATAAAGTTGTGTGTTTCCTAGTTCAACATTTTTCTCAAATCCAATAATTTGACTTAAAAGTATAAGAATAACATCTGCAGTGGGTTGAAATACAAAATCAGATAAACAAAAAGGATAATGATTTTTAATGTGTAAGTTTTGAGTAGAGTTTTATATTTTTCACCAAAATTGGACTTTTTAATTTTCAAAATGTAAATAGTATGTAAAAACAAAACGTGTTCACGTCATTTTTGAAATAATTTTATTTTGGGAAAATATTTAATTCGCAAGTCAGTACTGTACCACTGAAAAAATGATTTTAAATTTATCCTCAAAATGCAGGCCCACATGTATTTCATGTTTCAGCCTGGATGGCTCAAGCTTGGGAAAAGCGGTTGTTTAACAGACAAGACCAATAAAAGTGCCACAGACCTCCTACCAGACTCTGTGTCAAGTTCAGAAGTCAGGAAAATGATAAAACTCGTTACAATAACATTGACCTACAAACCCATTTATGGACGAGAGGGACATACCTGTCCCTATGCTTGAAATTAAGACACAGTAAAAATCTCATTTGTCTTTTTTTTTAATTTATAAATCATTTATGCATTTTGCACCATGTTTCCCTATTTGGGAATATCTTCCCTATTCTACTTGGTAATTTCTCAGGCACCTTTCAAGACTAAGATCAAATGTGGCCTCATTCAAGTCCCCCAGAAGGTTCCATGGCCATCTCTGTCCTCTGTACTCCCAGAAAGCCTTTTTCATCCCTATTTCTCCACTCCCCATATTGTGCTATAAGTTACTTGTTCACATGCCTGTTTCTTCCATCAGAGCTCCATGAATGAAGGGACTATGTTCCCTCCTTTGTATCCTCAGCACTTAATAGTTCCTGGCACATAATAAGAATTCAATACATTTGTTTTAAATGAATGAATGATGTTCCACAGGCAAACTATGCCCCTTGACTGTGATAACAAACTTCACAAAAAAAATATCTGGGGTCAGAATCTAAAATGGACTGAGCTCTCTGATGACCAGTCAGGAAGTCACTGGTCCACCATTGCCTGCTGGCTCACGTGGAGAAGCCTCTGGCTGCACTAACACTCCCTTCCCCGTGCACTTCAGTGTTCTCTCCCTGATACCTGGTCTTTAATCTCCTTTCTCTCCTGGCCTCCTCATACCCTGTCTGCTCTGATCAGGAGGCAGAGGCCTTGTGCCTTTCCTGTGAATCAGGAGGTCTGTGTTCTAATTTAAGCTCTGCTCAGTTATCTGTTATGAGCTTTAGCTTTAGCTGCCCTCTCTGAACCACCTTCCTCATATGCAAACAAAGGAGAGAGGCTGGGATGGGAGGTCATGGGCACAGAGTGGCACAGACCTGGGTGCAAACCTTTCATGCCCCTGAACAAGTCAAAGAGACCCAAAGCCCTCCATTCATGGCCAATTTGTAAAAGAGGAACCACCACCATTCATCCGCTGGTTTCATCAGGTGGTTGTAAAGAACAAACAAAAGCTTCACAGATTTAGCAACTGTGAAGTGCTTAAAGACATCCGACACTTTTCTGTAGTGAGCCAATACATGAATGTAGTGATATACTGTTCTATAGTAATATTTTTCTGTACTCTCCCCCGAATGCAAATCTGACTACATCACCCAACACCCCCACCTCTTCTTAAAAGCCTCCAATGACTGTCCATCGCACTCAGAATAAAGCCTCTCATTAAGCATGTAAGGTCTTTCCCTGGTGAATCCATCTCTAGAGATTTGCCCTCTCAAATGGGGTCTTACCAGCCTCAACGAACTAGTTCCAAGACTCTGATGACCACCATTCTTTCACTTCGGTACATTTACTAACTGTTTCCTGACACCGCCTCCCAGCCCCCAGCACTTTTGCATACCTCTTTCATAGACTTGCCACACCGTATTTAACTTTTTTTTTTGTCTGGCTTCCACTTACTTCAGACTGTGAGCCCAGTAAGGACAGAAGAGGTGCTTGTGTACGTTGTATCATTGGGGTCCAGCATGGTGCCTCCTGTGTGTAATGTCATTTAATAAGGTTTGCAGGATGGATAAATTACTTCTTGGAAACCCCTGCTTGAGAGCTATTCATGTTCCTGAGTTAAAAGTTGGCTATAACATGTATTGATTAAATATGGATATCTCATGGTAAATTCCTTCATTATTATTGGAAAAACAAACCAAGCTGTGGTCAATTAAGGAAATGCAGAGGAAAATATGATATTAATTTGGGGCTATATAATAGACATAATAACCATTTTTTAAAATTTGGCAAATTATACTCTGCTTCTTTTCACAAAGGATAGAGGAAAGCACATTTGTGGAATGGAAAAGAAAAAAGGAGATCAGAAATATGCATGTAATAAGGACCTATCTAGTTGAACAGTAAATTTGGCTCTGAGCTTCCTGGAAATCAAAAAAGACATTCACAGTAACAAATCTCAAATCTTGATATGGAGGCAAGAGGGTGGTGGTGATAGCGCAGAGGAAATGATTTGAAAGACTGAAAAAATGGTCATAGATGTTACATGCATGCATGAAATTAAAATGAACTCAAATCAGACAAATATTTTATAAGGCATCTATTGTTAGAAATTTCATTAATAATCAACAAAAGCTACATTGTTGCTTCTGCAATGTATGACCCTCTACCCACCCACCCCAACCTCAATCCAGCCCTTCTATTTTTTGTTCCTGAAATCAGACATGTAAACTAATAATGAAAACACAGGTTGAGTAGAGGTGAAAACATATAACGCTTCACATTTTGAAAAGTGCAATTATTCAATAGTTTGGGGGAAAAAAAGGAGAGATATTAAACAGATTATACTACAATATGAAATAAATAATTTATGATTTACGTGAAAAACAAAAATGATTAATTTCTCTTGGATCTTAATAAAGGCAAATAAAACAAGTGAAAGAAAATGACATGACAAATCCCTTCCATGTTAGCATTGAAAAGACAATGCCATCAATGAGTACAGAGACAACTGCACCTCAATGAATCCCCACCAAAGAAGTAAAATTCTTCTTTGAAAGGATTTGACTTTGATACATCTTCTGGTGGCCTAACTTAATCCAAATAATGACATGGAACTCACAGCAAGTAAGCTGATGGACATAACATTAGCGTGTAGCCGAGCTATGAAGGTCGTGATGGTATCGTGAGGTCACGGTGACAGAGAGAAGAGAATGACCTCTCCCACATTACTAGCTCACGAAAATAAGATTATTAGCAATGCTTAGCTTAACCATGAAGACTCTCTAGGACCTGGACTGCCAATAAGGCAACAAAAGACACTTGCTCAAAGACAGACTCAAGTTGCAAAGGCTCTGTTCTGATGCTAAAAAAGCAAACACAACTAAAAACAAAAACAACAGACCATTTCAACAAAAAGTAATCTTGTGACTACTTTTCATCAAGTAATTCCTATACTGTTTTGTATTCCTTAATAGAATATTCAGACTTTCAGACAGCATCCATAGAATGCCAAGTAAATTCACAAATACTAGGTTTAACTTTTAATAAGTAAGTTTGCATGTAGTCCATTTTGTAACACGTATTGAGTTTAATAATGTTTAACCAAGATTGTATATTATCTATGGCAACATGACCTTTTATATAACCCATGTTAATGAAAACTCGACTGAAGAGTCAAAAAGGGAAAAGCAATATGAGCTTCTCAAGAAAAGAAAAATATTTCCTAACACTTAGATCTAAAAAGGTAGAAATCTTAAAAGACTGATGATTTGTATACATAACTTCCCTGCATAAAAATACCCCGAAAATTAAATTACAAACCAAAAAAGTGGGTAAGATATTTACATCATATAGAACAAAAAGCTAGTATTCTTAATACCTAAAAAGTTCTAACACATCAATAAGAAAAAGACAAACACCTCAATGAAAAAAAAAGTGCAAAGCATATGAATATGAACATACAATTCATTAAGGAATAAAAAGAAAGCTTGACTTCACCATTAATTGAAGTAAAATAAAAATAATAAATACCTTCATTTATTATTAGGAAATATTTAAAAGAATAATCACCCACAGGGTTGGCCAGGGTATGGACATTCACCAATATTGACAGTGCAATATTAATAGATCCAACCTATTTGAAGGGCAATTTGGCAACATGTGTTTAAAAATGCATGTCATGTAATCAGGCAAATTTCTTCCTAGCAATTTATCATAAAATAATCAGGAAAGTATGTAAAGAAATATAAACAAGTATGTTCCTAAGAATAACTGTTTGCATTTCCTAAATGCCAAGTACTATACCTAGTTTTGTCTGTTTTATTCCTCATAACAATCGCATTCTACAGATGCAAAAATAAGAGACTTAGGCAGATGAAATAATTTTTCAAAGATAGAAGAAGGAGAGCCAAGAATCAATATCATCTCAGTATGATTCCAAAGACTTAACTACCAACCTATAGAAGGATTCTTTTACATTTTTTTAATAAAGAATGTCATAGGACAGAAACAGAGTGGCTGTGACAAAGAATTGAACATATCCAGAGACATAAAGAGGGTCACGAAACAGAATCAGACAAACAAAAATGGAGAGAGACAAAGAGACAGAAAGAGAGATGGAGAGGCAAAAAGACATAGGTGGAGAGAGAGAGGAAATGACAGAGAAAGAGAAAAAGAAGCACATTTTGAAATTACTAATACTGCTTATCTTATTTTTTCTTGTGACTGTCTTGTCTGCTTCTTATTATTTCTTGAACACGTATTATGTAATATAAATATTTTTTAAAATAAGTGAATTCCTAACGGAGGCAGAGGACACAGAGTTACCTAATTGGATATATGCCTGGTAGCGCTACTAAAGCAAATGGACTAGGAGATTTCATGAGGTTGTGTCTTGCACCATTCTTCCATAAAGGTACAGGGTAGAATTCCAACATGTAAACCAGTACAGATTTCTGGGAGCACAGCATAAAAGTTAAAAGAAATCACTGGTCCAACTTAATTCCAGAGAAGGCCCAGAGGGCGGTTATTCCATGTTGTTGATTTGAGGATACACATGTAGTTTATAAATCAATATAGAAGGAAACACCAATATCCTTTTTTTTTTTTTTGGTGAGGAAGATTGGCCCTGAGCTAACATCTGTTGCCCATCTTGCTCCTTTCGCTTGAGGAAGAATGGCCCTGAGCTAACATCTGTGCCAATCTGTCTCTATTTTGTATGTGGTTCCCTGCCACAGCATGGCTTGATGAGCGGTATAGGTGTGTGCCTAGGATCCAAACCTGTGAACCCCGGGCTGCCAAAGCAGAGCAGGCCGAATTTAACCACTACACCACTGGGCCAGCCCTCCTATACCCTTTTTAATGGAAACTATGGATCCTATTTGCAACCCCATCTCTAAAAGGATGCACATGTGTGCATGCACACACACACACCTCATAAAACAACATGAAAATAAAAATAAACCCAGGGGCTGGCCCAGAGGCATAGCAGTTAAGTTCATGCTTTCTGCTTCAGTGACCAGGGGTTTGCAGGTTCAGATCCTGGGCTCGGACCTGCTCACCGCTCATCAAGCTGTGCTGAGGCAGCACCCCACACAGAACTAGAAGGACCTACAACTAGGATATACAACTATGTACCGCGGCCTTGGGGAGAAAAGAGAAAAAGAGGAAGATTGGCAACAGATATTAGCACAGGGCCAATCTTCCTCAAAAAAAATAAATAAATAAAAAGCCTTGATTAAATAAATAAATAAATAAACCCAGAAACCTTTTCAAGTGGCTACGACAATGCTCAGTGGAGAAGCACTTATGGTGGTAGACCAACCATGTTAATTTAGGACACGAAGAACTAATAATATATTTTACTGTAGAGACTTCACCTTCTTAGATTACACTGCCTAAGGTTTGCAGCTAAAATTAGGTAAAATACTGTTACTGCCAAAATTACCTGGAACCACATATTTTCAAACAGCAAAAGACAAAATATATACGTACTGCTATATGCAGTGTTTTATATTCTTTTAAGTCATTGCCAAATTTTTTTTAAAAAACATAATTTAGAGCCATACTAAATATGCTTAAATATTTATGAACAAATCAACATTCTCCTTTCTCTTCTCTTCATGAAGGTAAATTGAAAATTATGAATAACAGTGCCAAAACTCTAGACTCCGTAGAACTTTCCCTAAATTGTCTTTGAAGGTCCAGAAAGATTGTAGGGGGGCTATAATCACTTTGAGCATCCTTTCCTTAAGAGCTAGCTTCTTTCTAGTAATAATAATCTGTTCTCAGCATAAGGGTGATCCACGCGTGCTGTTCACAGCCACCTTACAATATCCATCGCTGTACAAGCACTCTTGGTGAACTCAGGTCTCATGAAGCTCAACATCATAGGCAGACAACTATGTTAGAAATGCAAAGCAAATTGAGACTCCTTTCTATGGCAGTGTTCTAACCAGAATGAAGCATGTAGAGAGTGATATCATATTAAAAGAAAAACAACAACAACAAAGACATGAATTTATGGCCAAAGTGTTTACCTACCAGTAGGTTGCAAATTACTCTTTTAGCTTACCTTCTTCCCCACATATTTCCCTCACAATTAGTTCTGAAAATTCTGTTAAAAGTGAGGTAAAAAAGCAAATAGTTTTGCTATCATTTAACTTAACCTATAAGAGAGACTGAAATAAGGCTAGCAAATAGGTTTCAGTTTGCCTGCCCCTTCTAATCAGCTGGTAATTATTGCCAAGAACACTGTGTCAAGAAGGATTCTGAGTGGTGTTATTAATTACTGTTGTCTATCATGTAAACCCAAGGGAGAGAGTGGAGGCTGCCATTTGACTCTATTCTTTCTTGGCTTTTATGTCTAATATATTTCCATTCATGGTTAGGCTCATCCTCAAACCTCATCTTATTTTCACGGGAATATAAACAACTAGATATGTCAGTTTTTTGTAAGTATTAACATAGACATTAGTTAGGCTGAGACACCCTCTCAATAAGGGGTGATGGAATGAAAGATTTAACTGGGTAGCAAACAGAGATGAGCAACCACATGGTCCTCAACCCATGTGAGTCAGAGGAACTGATTTGTGAATTGCAAGGGCCTCCAAGAGGCCCAAGAGAATTTCATAGACAAAGCAAGAAATTCTATATTTTAGCTTCCTATAGCCAATTAGGTGATATGGGGAAATAAGCTCATAGTCCTACTAATCGATACAAATGGTTTACCTCTTGCTTATCACAGTTCTGGCCTTATCAGCTTCTGTATTATAAAAAAGTGTGAAAAAGATGGTTAAAAAAAGAGAGTGAACAATTCACTCTCTTGAAAGACCATGCATTATTTTGTCATTCTTATCACTTATTTTCAAAATGAAGTTTAGAAATGTTTAGATGAGTCCTTATAGTAAAGAGTGAAAAGAGCTACATTTAGATTCAGATCTGGGCTTGAACCTCAGCTCTGCCACTGATTTCTTTTTGTTGTTCATTAATTTCTATATTTGACAAAGACTTATTGAGTACTATGGGTAGTGGGAAAACAAGATAAATCAAAATATTTCACAGAATTTACAACGTAATTAGAGAAGAGACTAGGAAATAAAAACGTGGAAAATGTTATAAAGATGCATTTTAGAAGGAGAAAGAAAAGAGTGAACATGGCTAGCAGTTGAATTTCTTTCACCCTTCTCAACTATACCTTGGAATAATATACATACTGCTTCTTTGCATAGTTATTCTGAGTATATAATGAGATAACATACAATTTGTTTTACGGTAAACACACTAAGCTTCATTTACCTCTTACTCCATTTAGGTTGAAAAGAACCCAGTCTGGCATCTCAAGATGCTATGTCCCTTTGGTGTCAAACTTTTCACTCCAATCATCATACAACAGTGTTGTCAAGTATTCACAAAGCAAATGTAAGTCTTTACAGAAAGTCAATATGGTTTTAGAGCATCCTCCCTAGACATAAATGTAGAAATTCTCCTTGGACTGGAGACATCCTCAGGGAAAGCTTTCTGATAACCACAAGCATCCAAGACCCTAATCTTTGTTAATCACTAACAGGTTAGCATCTCTGAAAACAACACAGCCTAAGAGCAGAAGAATGTGTGGTCTGGTTCTCATAGAATTTTAAACCTAGGACAAAACATAGGGATTTAGAAGGTTATTTTTTAAAAATCTGAATTAATAACACATTATCAGTTTGGTAAGAAAATATGAACAGCAATTATCAAGCTTCCAGATATGAGACATAGCTTAGAAATAGAACGTATTTGCTACTAACTCTGTAGAGGAAGAATATATAATTTTACAGTACAAGGAACTTTTTGCAATATAATTAAACAATCCATCAAAATATCTTAAAACACTGCAAAAATCTTACATTATTTTATTTGTACTGAATTAGCAATTAACTCAGCTCAATAAATCCTATTGTATCCTTAAAGCATCTATAATAAGATAAACAACATGTATTGGGTAAAAATTGAAAATAACTGTAGAGTATAATGTATTTATATTATAATGTATTCTATTTATTTCATTTATCTACATTACAGGCATTGTAAAAATTCTAAATCAGCTTCTCTCTGCTTTTGTAAAACTTTTGGCTAAAGAAATGACTAGCCTGGGAGCTTCTACCCAGTTCACAAAGAATCACGACTTTTTCTCCTCTTTCTTATAAATGAAAAGGTAACTAGTCAAGTAACTCTTAAAATTCTGGACTCTGAATGCTACCTAAAGTTCTGAGTATCTCACCAAGGAAAATGACCCTAAATTAATGAGGATTAATAGATGTCATTCTTTCAAGGAAACTTAAGAGCTTTCGAACTTAAACAAGTACTTGGTCCTACATGGAATGATGCTACACATTTAGAAATGGAAAGAGAATCAACTAGGCAAGATCAGTCATAGAAAAATCAATTTATTGCTAGACAGCTGAGGTCAGGAGACCTCAAACTAGCACTTTATGAAATATTTACATTAAATTGAAGAAAATCGTAAGTAACAGAAAATGGCATATCATATAGTGATGGTAGAAAGTTTAAACTGAATAAACTGAATAGTCATGGAACACAATGGTCCAGAATTGAATTGAGTACATGTGGCATCAATTTTAGAGAAAGCCTGGATCTAATGAATTTAGTAGTTCATTCTAGGCAAAGTCCTCCTTTAATACTCTTCATTGTCCTAAGTTTTTTCACCTGCATTATAACTGAAGAAGACGGAAATCTGTCAACTTGAAATCACAATACAGAAGTCAAGTATTATTATTTTATTAATAAATAATAATAATTCCAGCCAACTTAAATCAATTTAGCTCTTATATTAGTTGAAATAGGGAACAACTGGGATTTCTAAGTAGAAATGCCTACACGAGTAAAAGAGAGGATTAAGACTTGCAATATGGCAGCACTGTAACATAGGCAGGCGAGAAAAGGGGCAGTTAAGTTGAAGGGCTGATTTGGAAGCTTTTTACCATGGTCTAGGTTTGAGATAATAAAGTAAAATTAAAAAAAAAAACAAAAAACAAGAAAAGACATAATTAAGAAAAGATGCTAAATACGAAATTACAAAGTTTGGCAGTTGGTTGGGTGGAAACATATAGGACAGGCGTAAAAAGAAAAATTCAGAGTTCAGCAAGTGGAAGAGAAGACATTCTGCTAACAAAATGGAAATCAGTAGGAGCAGCTGTTTGAGCATGAAGAAACTGAAGAGCACAATATCAGTGTAGACATAGAGGCTTGAAAATATTATGGACATCCATGGAAAAAGAATCTAGAAGTCAAGAGAGATTTTAGGCAAGAGAGAAGGATTTAACAGACTAGTAATGTCGTGTAAGTCGATAAGATTATAAAAGTGTTTAAAAATTACAATTGGACCAATGATAGAATCTTGAGTAAAAGTGATGTTTTCAAGTGGTGGAAGGCGTTTTATTCATTCATTCTTTCAGCTCCTACTACTGCGTTAAGCACCCTGCTAAGTATCGAAAACATAAGAATCAAGACAGAGGTACACGATGTATATTTGGAAACCAACAAGACAGAGGTGCACGATGTATATTTGGAAACCAAAAGACTATATCCACATTATTTTAATAGTGGTCTCAATCAAGAAATTTAGGGTTTAATATAACATGCTTTGTTTTCCGTTGTCATGTTTACAACTATAAATTCTTCCTGCAAACATCTCTTGAGAGCCAACTACCTGAAAGGAATTTGCCAGATGCTGAAAATTGTGTTAGTCTTGGTTTCGGAAGTTACCGTAAATACAGTAATCACCTTTCTTTGGAAAACACAGTGAATTACAAAAGAAATGGAAACTCCACAAGTATCGAACTTAGCGCACGTGCGAAGTTTTGACGACACTTTGTTAAAAAGAAAATATAAAAAGAGAAGGTTTTGTTCCATAACATGTCGTAATTAGGTGAAAATACCATGGCTGTCTAAACGCTACATAGTTAGCTGCAAGACTCCACTGGTGGAGTTCATGGCCACTTAGTAAGATGGCTCTCAAGTAGTGAGACCATCAATGGGGGTGAAATGATTGAGCCAAAGAGAGGTGGAACAATTGCGTCTCTCTTTTACACCAGATTCTACTGCAGTCTCCTAAATGGTTGTTTAGTCTTCGTTTCCTCTTAAACTTTACATTATCACGTGTAAAGAGCCTTTCACTTTCTAGGCATATACCAGACACATAAGAAAATAATTTTAAAAACTGGTATTTATTTTACATAGTTTGAACAGAAAAATACCAAGAATGTCTTATCCAAAATAGAACGTTCCAGTGTTTACTTTTTTTTTAAGTGAAAAGCGAATGAAAACTTTTCCTTCAAAAAATGAAATTTTGAAAATGAT
Organism: Diceros bicornis minor; assembly: GCF_020826845.1. Lineage (NCBI taxonomy): Eukaryota > Metazoa > Chordata > Mammalia > Perissodactyla > Rhinocerotidae > Diceros > Diceros bicornis. The sequence continues at coordinate 27,892,919 of NC_080772.1, read as the reverse complement.
TAGGGGTAGATCCTGCTTTAATTCTCTGCTTAGAATTCCTAACATAAAAACAGAAAAAAGAAGATTTACTTTTTAAAGCAATTTATACATCAAATGGCAACATTACTTGGATTGTAGCCAGGTTAAAAAGTTCCATGAGAAGTGCCACCCTACAAAGACGTGTTACCAGAAACCAGTGTCCAGCCTAAAGCAATAAACGTAATGCTGTACACTAGCAATGCTATACTTGGCCTATTGTCAAGGATATCTACTCACTTTAACTCTCAGACCGTGTCAGTATATTAAATGAACTTTAGTAAGAAAAAAATTTTACCCACACTCTATAATGTTATTTAAATATTTTATAATAACCATGTTGTCCCAATGCTGCAAAAAATATTACTATTTTTATTTTATATTATTTTTATTTTTTATTTTTTGTGAGGAAGATTAGCCCTGAGCTAACATCCAATGCCAATCCTCCTCTTTTTGCTGAGGAAGATTGGCCCTGAGCTAACATCTGTGCCCATCTTCCTCCACTTTATATGGGACGCCGCCACAGCATGGCTTGACAAGCAGTGTGTTGGTGCACGCCTGGGATCCGAACCAGCGAACCTCAGGCTGCCACAGCACAGCGCGCGCACTTAACCGCTATGCCACTGGGCTGGCCCCAAAAATATTACCATTTTAATCTTTAAGAAAACTTTTTCTTGTCTATACACTATACCTTTGGTCAAAATCATAAGTTTTTCCATGCATAATATTACCGAAGTCTTATTATCAAATGTGCTAATTGTGTTTAACACTGACTCTGCTGCAGACTCCAAAATGTGCAATGAAATCACGATCTTTAAGCGAAAAAGGTTAAGATTAAAATGAATATCTATATATCTCCTAGAAAACTTTATATAGCAAAATTGAGAACTAATTAACTTATGTACTATCACTTTTTCTTTAGGGCCTTAAAAGAAGAAAAAAAAAAAGTACAGCACTACTCTCCAAAATGCCACTATTCAGTATGTCAGTACAAGTCTACCAGTTGTAATCAATGACCCAAGAAAGAAAAATAAAAACTATACCTGCACAACTAAGAATTCCATTTTATTGATATTTTCCTGTACATTTGCAAATTGTGGACCTTATCATGAGCAAGGAGAGGAAATATAGCCTTTCAAGTAATGTCCATTTCCCTTACTCTCAGCGAAAGGGAAGTGTTTCATGGAGGGAGGGTCACAGAGCATTCTCATCCGTGTCCAAGTATCGTGGGTATGACAGAAGATTTGGTGCCCAGGCAGACTGACTTCAAAGCTGAGCTGTAAAGGATGAATATATGTTTCTTAGGGGAAGATGGAACAGCATTTCGGACTAAAGGGACAGCCGGTGTAGGAGTACCAAAGCTGAAAGTTCATGTCATGATGTGGAGATGGTCAACACAACGGAGTGGAGAGAGCAATGATTCTTTGAATGACATGGGCATTTTTCAAACTCCAGAATTCCGGGCTCTCATCTATAAATAGGAACTCCCAGAGTAGAGCCTGAGTATCTAGATTTTTAAAAACTCTTTAGGAAAGCATAGGACATTTAGGGAATCTTATTCACCCCCAGAGTGAGCCTAGGTAGCATATACATCAGTAGGGATGTGCTATACACTTTTAGTTGATGCTTTGCTAACAGCCAAGAAATTCTTACAGAAAGTATAGCATAAATTGCTTTTGCTGTCATCACCATTGTTTTTTTTAATGGCCAAGATGTGGCCAGAAAAGCCACAGGAAGGGCTTGGGTACTCACACTTATACTCCTTAAACAATGATGGGGTTAAGCTACATTCAGCCACCACATTTTTAAACAAGGCCACAGTCTTTCATCCAAAAAATAGTAATGGAGTTTGACTGGATGAACCACAGGGCTGGACTGCCTATCTAACATTCCAGAATGACACTGATGCATCATAATAGGTGTGGCCTTTAGAAGACATTAAAATAATAAGAGTCTCTAGATTTCCCAGTTTCTTAATACAGCTGATCATTACTGAAAGCATTTGCATTCAGCTATGTTGACAACTATTACAAGCCAAGGACATCTTTCTAATGACTGCTGAGACTTTTTTTTAATATCTCTCACTCGGCTTTACTTAGCAAACTGTTCTAGATAAACAGATAAAATGAACTGTAACTTAAGCTCCTTCATCAGATTTCCTCTGTGGCCTACATAGATTCTTTCCCCAGAGCTCAGAGTTGGGAATTTTAAAAAGGTTTACAGTTTCCACAGAAAACTACGAATTAATTCACTTGATCACCACTGAATTTCATGTGTTCCAAAGTACACTTAACATAAAATGGTTACCATGGGTGGCAGCCACATTCATGCAAAGTGGCAATGTCTTAGCAGACACCAGTGACAGAGCTCGGATTAATCGGAAGTCTATCTGGCATGTGTCTGGCATGCAGTCTACAGCATGATGTCTGGACATGCAACATAGATTTTTGCCACGGCAACTTATCAGGTTCTCCCTTCTGAAGTTAGAGAAGAATAGAACCTCACAACAGATACAAATCACAGCCCAGTCTCCAAGATTCAATCTGAAGACCTAAAGTCTGTGAGACTGCCAGGGGCAAACTCTATATTCTTGCTTTCTTTCAACTTCCTCTCCATCTTCCATTTCTCCTTTTTCCTATCCTGCTGCATTGCACGTACAAGCAGGAAGTGTAAAAGGTGTAAACTGTTTAAATTGGAATAAAGCAAGTTTGAAAAGGACAATTCTTACGCAAGTCCTTAAAGAAATAACCTTCTTTATAAAAGGGGGGTGGCACGTGTGTGTGTGTTTTCTCACAAGCTAATCTTCGAATTATGTAACAAGAATTATAAGACACACACAATGGAAAAAGGCAACAGCTCGTACGACATGAGGTGATAATACACCTCGGGAGGTCAAACTAGGTTGCTTGATGAGGGCCTTTTGGTCACTGCCAGTTCTGATTTAGCAGGACGCTATTGATGCCCACACCAAACAGGCCTGAAGGAAGTGGAGACTATTAAATCACTTGTGTACTTCAAGTGAGCACCAGTGGTACTCAGTCAATGATTTTATTGATCCACAATACTGTTCAATTAAGTGTGTTTATTTTGATTCTGCGATTAACAAGCATTTGCAGAAGGAATACTCACAGTGCAACAAAATCTAAAATTATCCCTTTCACTCCTCTCACTTCTTCCTTGTGTACCAATGTCATTTTGAGTTAATAGGTTATGCATTAAATGAACAGATATTATCATGTTTAAGAGTAGTATCGAGTGCAGGGTCTAAACTCTCAGGTCTTCTAAGAATTCATTTCCTTTGTACAGTCAGTGAACAGAAGAACATGGCAGGAGTTAGTGATTAAGCTTAAGGAACAGGCCCTTCATGGACAACAGGTAAAGAGCAGGTTGCATGGCTGTTGATAAAGGAATAAGATTGATTTTGCTGCCAAAGCTGCCAGATTCAAACAGCTAAATCAAAAGTCTAAAGGAGGAAAAAATGGAAGTGCAGTATATTTTATCAAATCAGAGAAGGAAGCCAAAGTATAATTTCATGAGTGTCATGCTTAGAATCTGGTGTAGCTCATTGACATCACCCAATGACCAATCAATACCATCCAAATGCCCGCCCCGCTTCCTGCCAGCTCTTAACACACAACATCTTCATTCTCTGCTGATTGCTCTTACACATTCTCATTTATCCCCCTTGTGACAAATTTGCTGGGCCTATGTATGTGGATGCACTTTAAATTGTTCATTGTGCCCAAACCAATCAAGTAACCATTCCCATATAACAATATAACTGAAGAAGACAATACTTCTGGGATTCTATCAATAACTTTAATACGTTATTAGATGAAAGCTGGACAATATGACAAAAAAATGCTGACTGGAATTCTTCAGAAACTATTCTGCTCCTGTCTTTATTATAGCTAAGGCTGAGATCATGATCATTTCTGAAACAAGGGGAATAAAAGAAAACTTTGACCACTTTTGTCTCAAAAATATGCACCTTGTGAAATTACTGTTTTTTAGAATGGGAGATATAAAGAATGGGAAACTCTGGAAATAAAAGCTTTCTGATTTTTTTTTTTTTTGGTGAGGAAGATTGGCCTTGAGCTAACATCTGTTGCCAATCTTCCTCTTTGTGCTGAGGAAGATTGGCTCTGAGCTTACATCTGTGCCCATCTTCCTCTATTTTGTATGTGGGATGCTGCCACAGCATGGCTTGATGAGCAGTGCGTTGGTCCACACCCAGAATTTGAACCTGCGAACCCTGGACTGCCAAAGCGGAGCACGTGCACTTAACCACTATGCCCCCAGGCTAGTCCCTCTGATTATTTTTTAAATATCTCCATTTCAAGTTATATCTCAAAGCCCTTCCAGATTGCTTAAACTGTCCAGAATGGCACTGCCAGCGCACCTCTCATTGTTCTTACCCCCAAATATGAACTCGCCTTGTTTTCTACCCCAAAGACATATTTATCTCTTCTGGATCTCGGCCCACACAAATATGGATTTAATAATTCATTACAGTTGTCTATCTTAGTTCGTGAGACTTTATACTTGGGGATAATGATGCAGAATAAGAAGAAATATCATAGAATCACTAGACTTGACCTGGCTCTTGGCTATTGGACTGTGGTCTTCATACTTCTTGCCTGAGTTGATATTGAGAAGTAGAAGTTTGAAGTTAGGATTGCTTTGTTTACTTTTATTTCTCCCTCAATGGAACCACAGTTTTAAAGTTGGCGAATTTCACAGAATTTAAAAACACAGATCTCATTCATGGGACCACAGCCACCTCTCTTTGGTATCTCTTCCTGAGCAAACTTCCCTAGAGAGTGATTGATATTCCATTTCTGGAATTTGCTATCATCTCTTCTCAGTCTCCCTCTGATAGCATTTGCTGCACTTCATCATCTCCTCCTAGTAGGTTTTCCTTAGTTGGTTTCCCCGATCCTCTACTCTTGGAATTTTCTTTCTAATATTTCAGATAATTTCCTTCATTGGCATCTCCTCTTTCTTATCACCTCTTATATCTAGAGGTGCCTCTGTGCCTGCTTGGTTTTATTGTACACTGCTCTCTTAGGAATCTCATCTACCCTCATTATTCTACCTATTAATTCAATGGATATGATTTTTAAATCTATATTGGCAGTCCGTGATCTCTACTGTATTACTTCTTCCCCTTGATGCCCTGTAAGAACCTCAAACAAATGTGCTAAAAATTATATTTAATGCTCCTTTTCCCTCAAGTAATTTCCCTCCTTTGTCATCTATTTCTGATGCAATCGTCCTCTATCACCACGTGTTTAAAAACAATTTAGTCACTTGTAACTCCTCCACTTTCTTCACCTTTACCACCCCCATAACCAATTTTCAAGTTTTGTAAATTCTATTTCAGAACAATCTTTACATCCCCTCCTCCCATTTCAGTTCTTACTTCAAAATTATATCTACTTTATTTCCCTAAAGTAATAAGGATTTTGTGTCCTTGATACTAATCTCTTCTCCAGCCAATCTGTCCCACCCTCTTCCTTTCCTTCCTCCTTCCCTCTCTGCTTCCTTTCTTTTTTCCTTTCCTTTCTCTCTCCCTCCTTTCTTTCTTCCTTCCTTTTTTCTTCCTGTAGCATTAACATGCATGTTCTATGTGCCAGGCACAATGCTAGGCACTGGGGGATACCAAGACAGACACAACAGATTCCTTTCCGTCAGACTCCTTCTAGATGAAGCTTACCTAACCCTCTCCTGACCAAAACGAAGAGACTCACCAAACAAATACAGAATAAAGTTTCATGCTACTTACCTAGCATTCAGCAATTCCCTCGACCACCATTACATTTCAAAAATGATCTAATCTCAATTTACTTTTGAGGTCTAACTGATTTTTTATTTTAAACTATGTAGTTTTCATTTGTTCAAACAATTTGCCCCACTCTTTGTCTTACAAATTCAGTGACTCAAAATACTCATTATCGATTTTAGACTGAAACTTATAAATCTACTTTCTTCCGAGCGGGAAAGGGAAGAAAATCATATTTGATAATTTTAGAGCATAAATGCCTTTTCAAAGGTCAGGACTTATAAATATAAGAGACACTATATATTCACATCACTTGTGAATGATAATAAACTCATAACATTAAATTTTGACTTGTACATTGTTTTTCTCCTGAGCATTTCGTTTAATCATGATGGGCAAGAATATCTTTAAGAAAATGGAATTATTCGTGCTCCCATGATACTCTGCATTCTTCTTCCCTAGTTACCTTCATCTTTGCATGTATCAATCCTACAAATCTTCCAAGGCCCACTTCAAAAATCATCTCCATGAGGCCTTTCCAGATAACTCTAGAGGAAAGAATTCCCTGTCCTCTAGCCTGCTCCACCAAATTTCCACATTTCAAATGTTATTATTGTATTTTTTTAAACATAGACTTTTAGACACACTTAATAAATAACGTGTTGAAAAAGTTTTTGTTTTTTGACTCCAAGCTAATATTCCAAAAAAACCGTGAGGCTGTTATATCACGATCTCCTAGAACAAAGGTTATCGCAGTTTACAGTTTCTTTCTTGGTATTCCCAAGGAGCAAGATGAATAGAAAGAGACAAAAATAAATGCTTAAGGATAACAGTTTCTAAATTTTTGAAGTTTACATGAACTTAAAAAAAAAGGACTGGGGCCGGCCCCATGGCGAAGCAGTTAAGTGCGCGTGCTCTGCTGCTGGCGGCCCGGGTTCGGATCCCGGGCGCGCACTAACGCAGCGCTTGTCAGGCCGTGCTGTGGCAGCGTGCCACATAAAGTGGAGGAAGATGGGCACGGGTGTTAGCTCAGGGCCAGTCTGCCTCAGCAAAAAGAGGATTGGCGTGGATGTTAGCTCAGGGCTGTTCTTCCTCACAAAAAAAAAAAAAAAGACTATAATCAAATCTAGCAGGACAGTTAGGTCCTGGAGAAGACTCCAAGTGTCATAATCCTGTTGTCGATGACAGAGTGATATGGTCTTGCAAGCCATGTACCTTGGTCTCTGCTGATGGAAAGGTTCAAACAGAGGAACAACTTCCCAAATTATGGTTTCTGCATCAACTACCTTACATGGTTCTATAAGAATTTGGTTATAGGAAAAAAAGGATAAATCTTGTTCCACTGATCTCTTTGTATTTTTATCCAAGAAATATGGATAGAGTGTGAGTATTAGAAATTAAGCCAATCAGTGGTTTTGGTTCAGTGACTAAAGTTTGGAAGGAAAGTTTCTGAAGTTATAAAGATCCTGGAGATTGCCACCACCACTTTATCCCACATAGACAACCCAAACTCGCTAAATGATGGGCAAACTTTCAGAATCAACTTACCAAATCTTCACTCACTCCCTATCCTGTGTACATTAGTAAGTGAGTACACATCACTTAACTGACCTGGTTAGATCAGCATAACTGTGTTGAGAACAATCAGCAGACACACTTGTAAACCTCAGGATCCCAATAGGCATCTAGGGACCAGGGGCAAGGCTGGAAGTCCTAAGAGAATGCCTCCAGGAGGTGGCTTTTCTCTACCTATCCGCAAGAAAAACCAAACTTCTGACAAATGTGCCACAAAAAATAACTTCGAGTGTCATTTTTGCAAAACCTTTCTCCCATTTGCAATGCCTTAGCTCATTAATTCATAACATAATCTATACCTGAAGCCAAATCACTAGTTAAATTCTAGAAAACTAAAATATTTCATCTCTTCATTTAAGAAGCCATTTCATATTGTCCCCTTTCAGAAGCATCTCTCTTCCAATTTTTAAATGTAGATCTCTAGATTTTATCTGACTCAATTTCACATGTAAAAATATGAATTTAACTTCACAGAGCATGGAAGAAATCAAAGAAAAGAAACACAATACCATTTCCAATTGGCTATCACCACTGATAACCATGGTTATGGTTCTTGCAAATTAATGGTGAATATAACAGCTTTTCACAAACAGCCTCTCCTAAATGCAATTACAATTAGCTCGTTTCAATATAACAGCATAATAGGTAAATTCATAAAAATAATTACTATTTTTTATCATTCACTATGTTCCAGGCATTAGGCAAAGCAGATAATACTCATTATTGTATTTAATTCTCACAAAACCTTATAATATAGGTACTATGAGAATCCCACATCATAAATGAAGAAACCAAAGCTTAGAGAGGTTCAGTAACTTGCTCCATGTCACACAAAAACAAGGGGCAGAGCTCAGACTTAGATGCAGGTTTCTCTAACTCCAAATCCATAATTACTATACTAAGCTGCCTAATAAGCAATGGAGTAAAGTATATAAAATCTTGAAAAATGCTAAATATCATGGTAGTATTAGTCCACATATGCAATTGTTTATTTAGTCATTAGTAAAATAATCCATTAAAATGAAATGTATTATGGCCCTTTTTTATGACAAGATAATGAGAATGGAAATGCACCAGCTTTCTAAATGCTCTATCATATATTCTTATAGTCAGAATTTTTAAAAAAATATCTGGATGTCAGTGATAACTAAGAAAAGATAAAACTGCATTAAGTATCTGAGAGAGAATAAATTTACTTGCAGTCGTCAGGGAGATGGAACTCCACAGATATTTACTGCCTAGAGTGTAAAACAGTGTGATTCTAGAATGGGAAGACATCATCAGTGTCGGTTCTATCATTAAGTACATTTTCAGGATTCAGTAAATAAACGTTTAAATTCTAAGAATGATTTTGATCATTAAAGCAACTGTGCATTTGCTGGAAGTAACACGCTTCTGAGAAAAAAAAGAAGTCTAGGTTAAACGTTCACGTGTGTGGGGTGTCATTTGATGCTCAACGCTCCTTTGATCTTCGATGACATAATGCTGGGTCTGGATGCCTGAGAGGTTCAGGACTACTCCTACAATGAATCAAGGGGTTTTTACCTCCTTATTCTGAAAAACTTGAAGTACAACTTGTGATCTGAAATTATCTGCATTTTTGGCAATGTAAGCAATCATTTATTCACCATGAGCTGCTCAGAAATCAGTTGTATATGGTAGACATTCAAGATACATCTACAGACTGGAGACTACCTTGCTGATGGAGACAGTGAGCCAAGCTAAGCGGACTGTTCTAACTCCATTCTTCCAGTAAAGCCAGAGGCATAAAAAGGTTCTTTGTTTCTGTTTTTCACACTATATTTCTCTTTTTGATCTGCTTCCTTAATATAGCTCTTATGTTTATTTTTCTAAGAAAATATAACCCAGATTTTTTATATCAGTTTAATATTTCAGCCTAATAAATGTTTTCTTTAGAAGACATTCCTGTCCATACACTGAAATTCAAACCACAAAGGAAGTTTACTAAGAACAACGTAAACTTGATCAGAAATACACTAACTGATTTTATTAATAAAAATTCAATTTACTGATTTTTAAAAATAAATTCAAGACAAAAGTTTATCACATACATTTTTTTTTCAGGGCTTAACTTAGCAAATTAGCCATTCCTTTAACACAAGTCAGTCTAACTACACTTTTATATCAGGCACACATGCCACTTCCCTTGATAGAAAAGTGTTGTTAGGTTAAAGTCATTTTTTTGAAAAAATTATATTCTAAGCCCTAAAGGATAAACATTTATCCACTAAGACAGAAGGATAAAGATTTTAATGGTATCTTGCTTTAGGATTCAAAATAAATAAGGCAGAGATGAGTTTCCATCTTCTTAAGACTAAATTACAGAGATTAAAATATATAAACACAAAATGAATGTGTTCCATTTGCATATTATATTTCGCTCTTAAAGTTGATATTGAAGATTAAGGGTCAGCATTTAATCCTCACTATCCTAATCCCTAAAATTACAAAGACACACATAAGTGCATGTCTGCTGCACTAAATTACCTTGAAAGAAAGCAAATTCCGGATGAAAAGGGAAGCATATTTATATTATGGTGATTTAAAATCTGTCGCCTAAACACATCTTCTCCCCTCGATCCATTGACCTAAATTGCACACTAAAAGCTTGTTTGTCTGCAAATGGGCAGCTAACACTTTGAGACAATCCAGAGATTCTTCACTTATGCAGAATCATGCCAACAATTTTTCTGACTACAATAAACACTGTCTTGTTCATATTCCACAGAAACAGGAATTGTGTTATAAAACAGAAGACTTTCTTTACAGTGTTAAAACCATTTCCTGGATAGTTAATTATGAAAATTCAGAACTCTGGATGTAAGAAGTTGTGAATGCAAAAATAGCTTTATAAAAACATTTCATTAAAATGCTACTATATCTAACAAAATATTGCTAGTTCTATTGAATTCTAATGCTTTTCTCATGAAGATAGAAAAGATGGGCTTTTCTTCCCCCCATGGTTGAAAAATACTTTAAAGACAAGGATTTATTTCCTGGATATTCTTGTAACACTTTCTGAAATCTAAAGTCCAGTGCAATGAATTTTCAAAGCAAAATAAATCCAACTCACAAATTCACCTAGTGGTTCAGAAACCCCCACAATTCTTATCTTCTTTTGGAAAAACTAGGTTGTTTTAAACATTAATATCAATGTGGCTGTACAACAAAAACAGCATAATGGCATAACAGAGACAGTACACACTTGTAAAAGATCAAATTTCTTCCTAGGTTATATCTGCTGGTTTTGTCAGATATAAATTTATTTTAGAAAATAATTTTCTGAAATCACATTCTATACATCAATGAGATTATAACACTGCAATAGACTTGGTTCCTCTATAAATCTGTTGGATCATCAATCCTATGTCAATAGAGTATCAAGTTCCTTCCTTTAATATGTATTTCAAACAATTTTGTGTATCTCTGAAGAAAGGAATCCCCACTATTAAAATCTATGCTATCTGTGTGCATCTGTAACAATTTGTATAAATTCCGGAAATAGTCTTATAACATATTATGTAACACTGAAGACTAAAATATGTCTCTGTGAATATGTTTAAAGGACTACATAGGATGATGTTAAATTAGTAGGAGGCTCACTTTCTACTGTAAACATATATTTAAGTATATTTCAAAGCGCACTGAGATTTTTTATCGAGAATTCTCATTTTCTGTAGACACAGAAACTACAATGGAAGGGTCCAATCATCTTAAAAGGGAGACTACACTGCCAATGATCCAGTGTATTCAGCATTTCAGGCCAAACCCCTGCTGTTTAGCCATGGTAGTTACAAAAGCAGACTAATGAAAGCTGCAAAAATTATAATTAATTTTCATTCTAAAGAAATCATTCTGCTCTAATCAACTGCCTATCAAACGTCACTGCAAATTATGCTAAAGAAAAAATTATGAGGCCAGGTTTATGGAGTAAAATTTTCCATATACTGTATCAGAATAAAGAATGCCTGTGTGGGAATTACTTCTAATGAACAACAAATTACAATTACTAAACCAAATGAACCCTCTGCCTTTTTTTGTTTGTTTTCACGGCCTCTCTGGTGCAGAATGCATTGTCAGCTTAATTCCCATTCAAAATGGCAGACTGCCTCATCACCAGCTCTCACGTCCATAACGTTTTAACAGAAAATCTGTAACAGATGTTTTCAATTTTAAGAAGAGGACAAGTATGTTTTATAAATATGTTCTAAACATTAAAGGCTGGCGTTTATAATAATAAGGTACATGCCTTTTTCAGACTGGAGAGCTCGGATGACTAAGTACTCCTAAGCCCTAAATTAGCACATAAAGTATTCATAGACCAATACCAATAAAAACAAGTCCTGATGTACTTTATTAAACATTTCATTCAAGTAAATGTGTTTTGTCTCTATCCTCTAATAGGTGATCATTTGTTTCAAAGGGGCATGCATAAGGACATTCAGTAATGACATCTATTATCAAACCTTTACAGAAAGGTTTAAAGTGGTTAGCTGGATACATCATCTGGCATCTGCATAAAACATTAAAAACGGAAAATCAGTGTCTTATTAGCATGTGTCTCTTATTAGCTGGGCTTTTCCCTGTTGAGGTTTGGGAACCATGATACTGTAAAATACTTGGAAGACTGACTTTTATCAGGGCCATTTATGAAAAAGAAAATCTGATCTGGGCACGCTCTTAAAAAGAGAGTATGGCATCTGAATATACCTTACTATAATGCAAAAGGAATACTTACTAAAACTAATGAGTGTTTTTTCTTTAAACTGCTATTTATGGCACTCACAAGTAGCACCGACTCAAAACTGCAATGAGAACATGTTTTAAAATAGTTCTCTAACATCCGTTATTAAATTTTTTTTTCTCCTTTAAATGAAAGGTATTATCCCGACAGCCCCCAGGGCTCCGGGTCTCCATTGATCGCATGCACAGCACAGACTGGGTAGTGTGAGCCCCTCTCCACCACCAGTGTGTCTCAGCCCAGACGGGGGGGATCAGCTCTGAGGCAGACAGGACAGCAGCTCAGCTCTCATATTCACCCAGTCCTGAGTTTCTCTGCTGAGATGACCAAAAAGGAAAAAATTACCGGTAAAGCTATGAGAGTTTATTCTCAAAGAGAAAAATGGACTAGACCTCTATCTTTTTCTGCTGCTCCTAACATTGTTTCACTTTCATTTCAATTGAAAGCTTTGTACAATGCTATTTTTTTCCCCCTGACAATCACTGGAAATCCAGATTCCTTTCTGCAATTAAAAAACAAAAGACAATTGTATTAGATTATTTCATGAACTAGACATAGAGAAGGATATATGATTCCAGGCCTCTCCACAGGCTGGATGAATCTCTGTCTAAACACCCTCTGCTTTGAGTGGATATTTAACTATCATCTACGATGGGAACTGAAATGGGCTGCTTTAGAAAAGCAGCTTGCATGCCAGGGTCCACTCAATGTAATGGTGTCTGCTTTGAAGATTATTTTACTCTCCCCCCACCCTTGTTCTGAAAGGCAAGAATGAAGAAAATGACAGCTCCATTATTAGAAATGCAACCTCAGAAACAAACTAATGTAGAATTCTCCGAAGGTATACTATGGAGGCAAAACACATTTTTAAAAGCCCTTCCCTATTTTTGCAATTGCTATTTTATGATATGAAGTCATGCTTTTAAAAATATTGTCTTTCGCATTTTCCTAGGTTTTATTTTGCATTTTGATCAATGGAAATAAACGAAGGCGTTACCGTCGTGTTTCATTTCTTTAGTTTTACTCTATAGTTATGGCTAATTTAGAGGCCACTTGTCGCCTTGGCTTTGCAAAAACTCCAAGGGAATGTTTAATTTTAGGTAAAAGTTGTTTTCACTCAAAATATACATGACGTTGATGACGCAGCTGTTTCATTATTTTTTAAACTACATTTTGAACTTATAAAATATTATGAAGATTAATAATTTAACAACAAATACTCCTTTAACACAGATACAATTAAATATCCCATAAAACAGACTGCCCTTCTAAAAGTGAAACAGGTTTGAAAAAAGTTACTTTTCCTGAATATACCTGTATTAACCCATTCATACTGATAACATACATAATAATACTTTGATGAAGGAATTCAACTCATGACAAAATATTCCCTTATGAAAAAGATAGTATCTGAGAATTTATTAGGAACTAATACCACATATTTTACCCCTTACAAAAAATTTGATCATAAATATGCTACCTACGACTATCACATTAAGGAAAAATCAGTTATCATATTCCATTCGAAGGTTGCTAGCTAAAATTAGTAATTCCGGTGTGGTCAGCATTCATTCCTTTGATTCAGAAATATATATTGACACTAATTTTGTTATATATTGAGAGAGCATTGTTCTACTTTACTGATCCTGAAAATATGAAACAATGGACTTATTTACTTTTGAAACTCAGGATTCTTTCAATTATATTTGAAATGAAATGTTTGCTGACATCTACAGATCAGTGACTGAACGGGAGAGAAGGCACAGCAGCTCCCATATTCACTGAGTCCCATGGACTCCCTGGCCATGTACTGCCTTTACTAATGTTTAGATCACAGTCTTCCATCACTAAGAAGATAAGTATCTACAATTATACTGACTGAGTTATAACTTGGGGAGGAAACAACCAACTCTCTCCTGACTCAGACAATGGCTTCTTCCCCTTCTCCCCACCTCCAAACTGGACACCCACCTCCCCAAACCCTGTAAGCCTCCATCAAGACAAAACACTCTCCTGTTTCTATCTTGCCCCGTTAGCCACACTCTCCTCCACTTGTAAAAGGTCTTAACCGTGTAGCTCTCTGTGTCCACTCTCTAGGATGCTAGTCCTTAAATTTATAGGGTCTGAGAATCTTACAAGAGGTATGGACACACTCCTCAGTGAGAAAATGCATACTTTTTTATACACTCAGGAGAGTCACCCTCCACACCTTTCTGAAGCTCACCTATAGATGCCCGAGGTACCTGTGGACCTCAGATGGATGATGTCAGCCTTCAGAAAAGCCTAGAGTAAAGAACAGTGATGAAGAGCACAGCCTCCAGGCAGACAAGTCTGGGTTCACATCCCAGCTCCTCAAATATCTGTATGACCTGGGTAAGGCACCTGACCTTGCTATGTCCCACTTCCTGATCTGTACAATTGCAATGATAACTGCATGTACTTCATTGGGCTGCTGTGAGGACTGAACGATACAGTGGACATAGAACATTCCTTGGACACAGAATTTTAGTTATTGTGTAGTGATACAAAATGTAGGAGCTTTATATATGGTGTATTAGTTGCTTGTGTGTATCTCTTACCATCCCCAAGTTAAGGACCACATGTTAATTAAGTTTCCATACTCCAGAGTACCTCAAAAAGTGATTTTAAAAGAATACTATTGAGGCAAAACTCTTTAAAAAACTTAAGAATTTTTGCTACAGCATATAATATGAACAAAGTTTGCAGAATCAATGCATTTGCTTCAGAGTTTTAAACTCTTCAGTCATTATCTCTTTGTTCATGTGGTCACAAAGCATTCCATTGGCCACAACTAAACCAGATCCCTCTCTTTAAAAATAATACAGATGGACTTCTTTGGGGGCTGGTTTTAATATTGCCTGTCTGCCAGGGAGGGGACTCCTCAAGGTCTCCTTTGTCCTTACGATTCCAAGATGAATTAGTTTTTCCAGAATCTTCTAACGCAATTGTTCCAGAGGTAAATTACTTTTTATTAACAAATAGAAAAACAAACAAACCACCAAGTTCTCCTTTGTCACTTTGAAATTTGTTTTCTCCTAGTTACATGGAAGGATTTCTAGTTCTTTCTGACACACAGTACAAAGATGCACATGGCCCAGCTTCACGTCCCTTTATTATTTCATAGACTTCAGTAAATTCTGCTCCTATTCTTCTCCTTTCGAGATTTATTAATACCAGCTTTTAGTCATCTGTAAACCCATCCATGCTGGCTGCAAGCATTCTTGTTACCCTGGTCTGGAGCTTTTCAATCTGTTATATGTCTTTTGGGGTGAAAGGTTCACGTCCATAATATTTCTGTTTTGTTCATGCTGATGCAATAGAATTTTATAACATACAACAAAGGACTGGAATCCCAGCAACAGCATATGTAAAAGCTTGTCAGGAGAAAAGGGCAAACCCAGGACCACTGTAAGAGACAGAGTCCGAGAGGCCCCGTCCTTGAGTCTTCTATCCCATGGGAGCACTTTTCCAATTAATTGGAATAATATGTCACCTAAATTGAACAACAGAAATCATTTTTGCTCTCTAAAACCATGAAAATTGGATATTTTGTACAAAAAGTAAGTAAAAAGGAGGATTTTTAATTAACGATTTACTAGAATCATTTCAAGTCACAACTCCCCACTTCACAGCATCTCTTCACTCCCTACCAAAAAAAACAAAACATTATTAGAGCAAGACCATTGATTCAGCCCTAATCCTATCCATTTACACACCAGGTTTTTGAGTGCTTACCAAAAACTAACCTTCAAAACACGAGGTACGCACCATCCTTCTCCTCTTGTCATCTTGACATTGGCTATCATTATAATTGCGGTAACTCTGCAGGGTGGGGAATGTGGTAAAGAACAGAAAATTCTCCCCCAAATTCTTGATGGTTATCTTTTTATTGTGATTGTATTTGTTCTACTAAAAATATTTAAATGAAACAAACGCTTTCTCTAATCAAACCCTTTAAGAACCACTAATAAAAGCAATTTCAGGAATAGAGGTGGATGTACCAATGCTTTAGCATTAAATTATTTCTGACCTTGAAATATTACCATAGGCAATGAGGTCATATTCATCATCACAACATTATTTGGAGGTTAAGTCTCTCAAATAAAACTTACATTTTTTTAAAACCTATGAACATGGTGGGAAATCTTCTAATCATCAGAACCAGAATCACTTATTTCAATAATTAATAGAACTAGTTGTGAATATGAATATTTAAAGAGTCAACACAAAAAGGCCTAGAAGATTCAGGGTAATCACTTCCATAACGATTGGGGGGCTCTCTCAGACTCTTACTTGTCACTAATAACCCATTTCTAAACCTGTGACTTTGCAAGGACCTCATTTTCATGGCCTAATAGTGTCAGGAGCAGATTTCAATGTCAATTATTAAAAACCATGATAAGGCCAGCACTCCCACCTGCATTGAAAGAGTATAGGCTCTTCCTTTCATCTCTTGATTAACATGGGGCTGACTTTCCAATTTGTGGATTAACCATACCTTTTACTAGTTC
Organism: Diceros bicornis minor; assembly: GCF_020826845.1. Classification (NCBI taxonomy): domain Eukaryota; kingdom Metazoa; phylum Chordata; class Mammalia; order Perissodactyla; family Rhinocerotidae; genus Diceros; species Diceros bicornis. The sequence continues at coordinate 27,876,250 of NC_080772.1, read as the reverse complement.
TTTTTCACCCACTGATTTCCTGCCTCACGGCCATTTTTTAGCTCATTTTCATATCCCCCAGAGGGGAAAGAGAGAAAATTAAACTTAAACCTATGGAATTTGCTCTAATGAAAGGAAAAGGAAGAGATTGGAAACCACTGGCTAAAATGAGGTTTGGAGATTTTCATACTTGCCTTGGTTGCAGTTAACCTAGACTATCAAGAGCCTACTTTATATGAGGTCATTTATCCTTCACCTCCACAAGATGATTTAACCGTGACCACGGTGGTAAAGCTATTACACAAACCAGAACTTTTCATAAACTTTCTTAAACAAAATTGTACTTAAGAAGATAAATTAATATAAATCTTGAGACACAAATATTTCAGATGCAAAATTTCAGAAAAATAACTTAGAGCGTACATCTGTTTTAACGTCAAAATTATGATTATACTTTAGTCAAGAAATAAGATTAACTGCCTAAAATTTACTAACAGGTGTCTGCTGATTTACTGCTTTTACTAAAGAGTGTCCCAGCCCAAGTCCCTAAAGGGTTAATGCTGCTGGGTGAGCTGAATTCATGAGCATAATCCTAAACAAGAGAGGTGAAGTTCTATCAGGTCTATTTCAGCGTATCAGGGATTACCGCTAGCTGTCTAATCCTGCTGAGCCTCAGGGAGGAACGTTCTATTGTATTTGAAATCCTGGCCAGGAAAGAACAGAAGGTTAAATGGGTGCCTTGCTCTGTAATCAAATATCACAGGCACTACTTATCTATTCAATGAACAACTGACGTAGAAAATCAATTAGGAACCAAATAACTTCTTAGGAATTTTTACCCGGAAAGAGGTAAGATTTTTTTTTAAAAAATGAGTTTACTTGATATGTTTTATAGAAGAATACTACAAATTCTGGAGCTTCAAAAGTTGTTTATCTGGTTTCTAAAATATGTCTTGCCCCATACTCTAGAGCTTCTGTACTATTTACTTGTGAAACCCGAAGCATTTCAGGAATACCACACTATAGCATCACTGAGTCATTTACCGAAGGAAAGGAAAATGATGCAAAATCAATCCACATAAAACACTGTTAAATCTGCATAAAAGTTCCGAACAATAATGCAAATACATATTATGGTTTTTATTGAAATGATTTAAATCATTTACCTCTTCTGAAATGCATGCCTTCAAGAGTGCATCATTTGTGAAAATATTATGAGTATGGTGGGGGAGGCAGCCACAGCCCCTGGGGTTCTTTGTACCCAGCAGGAAGAGGCTCCTTTTGGTGGCCTGAAGGTTAACACCATTGTCTCACCACCCCCATCCTCTACCTGTCACTCTGAGTAGATGTCACAGTTCATGCACACAGACAAACAGACTGGCCTGGCCAGTCCACCTAACCTTGGACAGGCCTCAGATAAATCTGGTTATTAATATTGGGGAGATTCAAAATGTAATCTTCCAGACACTGGAGAATTGGGCTAGAAATTATGCAGCAGGCCCTCCCTGTCAATAAGAAGCATTGTGATGCTAAGGGTTAAAATGATCATTTGGACCTGAGCAGGACTTAAGATAAATTTTTTTTTCTCCTCTGTGAATGCTATTGAGAGAAGTTTTCTCAGGGCTTTCATATGCTCAGCTTATCTGTCCTTACATTTTCAATTATTTTTGGACTCTCAGCTTTATAAGAGTTCTTATAAGGTAATCCATTTGCAGGCTAAAGCAGATATAATTGGAAAAATATTGCCCTTCCCGAGTCATGGAAGATATTTTACAAATGGGATGAAATACTTTTAATACCCTCATTGTAGTTCAATGTGCATAAAATTTTAACCAGGAGTTCCCATTCTCTATAATTGTTATTTCCTATAACTTTCTCTCAGAATATATCCATAATCTAGGCTAAAAAGGGGAAATATGAAAAATCATTTAAATGCCTAGGCAAATACAAAATGTGCTACATTAATAAATGCATCATTCTCAAACCACTATGAACATTACAGAGGGAATTTAATCTAATATTCCTTCCATGATTTACACAATCCTTTCCATAGTCCCAGGTGACAGGCCTCTTGATAAGACAGTCATGTGTTCTTCAGGATAGAATCAACATTAATGATTTGGCCAAAATCTCTGCCACAGGAGTATCAACATTTCTTATAAAAATACATTTTAAAAATCATCATTAACTTTTTATTTAAGTACAGACCCAAAACAACGCAACCATAGAAAATGCACTTCTTCAAATCCTGGGAACAATTTTTTGTCTGTACTACGAACGTAAATTTTTAAAAAGCAGTAAAATCTTTCTTTTTCTTTGAAAAAAGGATATCATCTTTTGATTTTTGTTGTCTGCTAATCCCCCCAATTTTTTTCTTTGAGAACATATCTGGCCTAATGTATCTGAATGATAGATTTTTTGCATAATGAGCTATTCATTTGAGCTCTCTGGGAAGAGACACTCAAAGGCTTCATGCTACTGACATGGAGACTTTACATGGTCTGTAGAATTATGTTACAATAAACTGCCCCACTCCTTCAACCTCCTGGTATTTTATATCAGTTGCTTCCTCAAGCAACACAAATCTACTAATGCTTTAATTTGTGACACTACTAACTGGTATTAACAGATTATGACTATGAAATGTCCTTGCATTTATACTGGCACAGGAGGATGATATGTCTGTCATAGCAGAGCGAAATGCTTTAGGTCACACAAATGTACAATACTGTACTATGTCTTTTACTTAGGCACAAACCTCGAAAGGTTTATATAGTACACATGTGTGCCCTTACTGCACACTACCCTTAAATAACCAAATGTCCAGGGGTCACCCCAGGCAGGACAGGAAATATCTATTCTGCACTGATCTGTATGTATCAGCTGGGTTCAAGTAACTGATCAAGCCAATAAAATTATTAACAAAATCTTGAAATAATTCATTTGATTTTTTTTTAAGCAAAACACCTAATTATTTGATTACTCTGACTTGTTCAGTCTGCGGGCAGGAGAATTATTTTGCTTGGGTCTTTTATGAAACACAGGCTATATTGGGACGCTGAGTTTGGCATCAGCATTTTACAGTAGATCCACATTTAAAAATGTAGCTCTTGGGGTCAGTACAGAATCGATCGATTATTTCAAGTTGATCTATAAAAAAGGTATTTCTTTATGAAATAGACCAAGGTCTAGTTTTTAACTTGCAAGTGGTTAAATAGAATAACTTTTCCACAGTAACATGTTATGACAACGTAGGTTCTGTGGCTCATGAAACTGGGCACCATGTTTATTTGCTTCTTTTTAGCATTGGTTGTTAGTATAGCTGCCAGTGCATCTGCATTAGATGCTATATTTGGGAGAAAAGTATGGGACATTATTAAAAGAAAATTGTCAAATAATATACTATACAATACACAGTTCTCTTTCACAAATAGGATAAAGAGATATTGTGATTTATAAGAAATATATATTTGGTCATTTAGATAACCAAAATATATTTCTTGTATAGATTTAGTCTTTGTCCACAGTTCCTGGCTCACAGCTCCAAAAACCCATGGAATTTCCCAGGTGCCCAGAGCAACAAAGGTGTCTTTTGTTATGTTAATGAGGTAAATTTTTGGACTGTACCTGAGGATGGGGGCTGGTCACCAGGAGACCCAACCAAGTGATTAGAGGGTTGGGGAGTGAGGAGGGGCTAGAGGTTGAATCAATCACGGGTGGCCAATGATTTATGCAATCATGACTACGTAATGAAGCCTCCAAAACAACCGAGAAGGACGGGGTTCAGAGAGCTTCTGGGCTGACGATGCGAGAGTTGGGCCTGGAGAGGGCACGGAAGCTCCACACCCCTTTCCACACACCTTGCCCCATGCATCTCTCCCATCTGGCTGCTCCTGAGCTATATTCTTTTATAATAAACTGGTAATCTAGTAAGTAAACTCTAGTAAGCCTCTGAGTTTCGTGAGCCACTCTAACAAATTAATGGAACCCAAGGAGGAGGTCATGGGAACCTCTGATTTATAGCCAATCAGTCAGAAGTATAGGTAACAACCTGGACTTGGACTGGAGTCTGAAGTCCAAGGAGGGGCTCATTGGAACCCTCAATCTATAGCCAGCTGGTCAGAAGCACAGGTAACAGCCTAGGCTTGCGATTGGTATCTGAAGTGGGGTGGGGGCATCTTGTAGGACTGAACCCTTAACCTGTAGAATCTGATGCTATCTCCGGGGAGATAGTGTCAGAATTGAGTTGAATTCTTGGACACCCTGCTGGTGTCCGAGATTGTTGGTGTGGGGAACCCCCTCACTCCGTGTTGGAAATTGGTCTCGGAACACCCAAAAGAGATATACGTACATATATACACACGTCTATATCTATACACACATATACTACACATTTGTATCCATATCTATGGGGAAAGAGACAGAATATGCTGTTATGAAGTAAAACTCTAAAAACAAACCTCACAATCTGCCTCCCCAAAATAGCAAGAAAATGAAAAATTGCAGAATCATTACAGTGAGCTACAAATGAGCACACAACCCAGCAGGCCCGTGGAAGTTGGCTCTCCTGAGACCTATAAGATTCCTGTTCAGAAAACAGACTATATATCTGCTGCCTGGGGATATCTTCACGTTCAAGAGAGTGGATTTCTGCAACTATGATGAGGCAAAGCATGATTCCAAAATTTACCAAAAAAGATATTCCTACAAAATTCAATCCAGAGGCCTTAGATTTTTTTTTACCGACTTCTGGACTCAGAAAGTGGTTTCTTGGCCCGACAGTTCACTAAAGTGCCAGACCTTCAACAAAAGAACAGCTGTTTTGTACAGAAAGGTTTTCTTTGTAAAGGTTTGCCATTTTTCCTACTGAAATGGGATTTTTTTTTTTTGTATATCAAAACATGTCAGATTCTTGTTCTTAGAGGCAAAACAATAAGGAAGACAGAGGTCAGTGCCTTCCGTGACTTCCTTGGACAGAGTATACAGCATTGGCAGACCCTAGCAAAATCCTAGTCTGGGAAAGGAGGAGATTCACAGAGGACGGTAGAAGACACAGTTTCTCTCTTCTGAACACAGGAGGAACAGATGCTAATGGAGCTGAGCTCACTACAACCACCACATTCACTGTCTTTTCTTCATGGAGTCTTTGGACCACACTGACCTTCTAGTCCAGTGACCCCCAAATCGGGCTGGTTATCAGGATCATCTCTTTAAATGAAGAAATTCCAGGATGCATCCCCGGAGGTTATGGCGTTGGAATAAGCATGTTATAAAAGTTCCAACAGGCACTCTAACGGTCAGCTTCATCTCATCCAACTTTCCATATGATATTCTGTACAAATCCGTCAACTGGATATGTAGCCATTTCTAGAATGTCTATTCATGTCAACGTTTTATGATTCCAAAAAGTTTGAAAGTGCTGGAACTCCAATAAAATCTCAGTGGTAAATGCCTCTTTCTACCTGACAGCCCATAACTAGTGAAGTCAGTTCAGCTCAGCCCCCAGCTACTTTTATATACATCTCAATACAGGGCCTCACACAAATTCTTCACTTTCTTCCAAGATTAGAAGAATAACTCTATTTATACAAATACCTATGTACTAATGACACAAGTATATGTTCCAGATCAAAAGAGAACTACTTCTATTATTTGTTTACAGTAGTAAATAACAATTTCTTTGCCTGATATGTGATGATGTATTTAATGCTTGTCTCCTCCACTAACCTGTAAACTCCACCAGAACAAGGCTTGTGTCTGTTTTATTTGAAGCTACATCCTTGTTTCCCAGCACAGGGCCTGACAGAGTGGGCTCTCAATAAACAAATAAATGAAATGATTAGTCAAATAAATACGTAAAGCACAGGGGACTAAGAGATGTAGTTCAGTTATTTCTCTATATATGATTATTACCCTTCTTCCTGTCTACAAGAAAAATACACAAACATATATTTGTGCATTAAACAAAACAATGGAAAACCAGCAACTTGATACATATTTAACTACAGCAACAATTTAAGATGAGATACTTGTGAAAGCTCAGAATAAATTCAGCTCCGAGAGTCACAGAAGTGACTACATTTAGACCCGGTCTCAAAAACTGTTAAGTTAACGCTCCTTTTCTAATCATAATGGTAACTCAGAACCCATTTTACAGATGAAAATATTGCGGTGTCAGCCTAAAGGCAAAAGTAAAATTGATGCCAGACACGGAAGCTTTCATTTCTCCACTGTGAGCTCCACTTACTACAAATCATTTGCAAATTCACACTTGGCAGACTTGAAAACTGGTATTTAAAAGTGTAATACCCAGTTCCTTTTCTGTGGACAAACTTCTAAAAAAAGAATGGATATCGAAGTTAAAGCACATAAAGGCATACACAAATAGTTATTTTCTATGAGCTATATTTATGCATTTTCAAGTTGATGAGTACAACTCCGTTCCTCTTCCAAGCAAATTTCAATTGAAGGCCAATGGGAGAGATAAAGTTAAGGATGGCTTTTCAGGAATGACAAGTCCTGGCTATAACAGTGTAACCAAGTGCACTTACAGAAATTAAAAAGGAAAGTATCTTACCAATAATAAGAAAAGAAGAAGTTATCTCTAAGTACAAAAAGCAATGCCAGTAGAGTGAATGTGCTGACAAGACACGAGTAACATTTTCCACATATAAGAAAAGTTTTCATCTCACAATACTTTTCTCAAAGCTATTTCTGTACCTTAATTAAGATCTACAGAACTCAGTGGAGTGTTTTTTCCTCCATTTACTAACATATTAACTCAGGCACACAAATGCTTGCCAAAAACCACATAAAGAGCGAGAAAGTCAGTTGGCCACTTTAAGACAGAAAATGCCTAACTCTTCTTTCAAACTTTTCTTGAGTTACAGAGAGAGAGAAGGAGAGAGATGCACATATCTTTCACGGCCTTTCTCTGAGACATCCCCCCACACCCTCCCACCACAGTCCACTCCCAATATATTAATAATGGGAGGGTATCAAAAAGTGATACCCACCTTGTCAATGCCTATTAAGCTCATCAGTGTTCAAAGACATAAGTCTGAAATAGGCAGTCAATCTTTCAGTTTCACTGTGTTTCAGACTCGAGAAAGTAGCTCCAGAGAATCTTTTAGCATGAGATAATATGGAAGCTTATCATGTGTTCTTGCATAATTTCTCCGTAAATTTTTTTCATAGTAAAACAGAAAGAAGAAATTATGCAACGTTATGTTCCAAAAGTAGGAACACTGGCAACCCCACTCCTGACCTTAGCCTACCCATGTCAACAGGCTTGATGAAGATCAGTGGGTGTCTGGAAATTGAAAACCTCAAGGAACATTAATAATTGTTTGAATAAAATACGATGATGCCTGAAATAGCTATAGATAAAATATTACAGACTATTTTACCAGCGATTAATTAGACCAGACATTAGAAACAAGTATATTTATGTTTTTACACATACAAAAAGAAAAAAATCCTTCTAGTTAACAAAAGAAAGCACAAAGTAATATTTCAGTTTATCCATATCTTTAGCATTAAGAAAACGTAAAGGTGCCGGCCTGGTGGCGTAGCACTTAAGTTCATGCCTTCCGCTTCGGTGGCCTGGGGTTTGCTGGTTCGGATCCTGGGCACGGACCTACTCACTGCTCATCAAGCCATGCTGAGGCGGCGTCCCACATAGAAGAGCTACAACTCTACAACTATGATACACAGCTATGGACTGGGGCTTTGGGGAGAAAAAAAGAAAGAGAGGAAGACTGGCAACAGATGTTAAGGCAGGGCCAATCTTCCTCAAAAAAAAAAAGACACATAAAAATCATGCTCACAAACATCACATAGGTGGGGTTGCAGGGTGAAGAAGGAGAGAAGACTCAACTTACACTGTTACTGTGCATTAGTTTTCAACAATGGGACAACATTTTCACTGAGGTGGAAACAAGTAACCACACTTTATCAAAGTTCTGCAAGGCAGGAATCTAATTTTTCCCCAAATACCACAGAAAATCTAAATATTAACTTTCTAGATGACACAAAGGAGTAAACATTGCTAAAATGTGTTATGTAAAGTACTAAAAATGTGCCTACAAACTTCTGGGATTCAGAAAGGCTGTTAACAGGGACAATTCACGAGAGAAAATAAAGCACAGGTAAAAACCATTATATATTTTATTCTAAAAACTGGTGAGCTGCTTGAGGACAAGAACTGCATCCCACATCCTTTGTGTCTGTCTCACTCACCAGGAGGGCCCCGCACAGTGCACTTTCAACAAATGAGGACAAACAAGCATTTGTGTATTACTGGAACATCAATCTGACAAAATGCATTTTAGTAAATTTAGGTTACCATAAAATATACCAATTTTTCAATCCTACAAATACGGAGAATTCAGTTCATAGACATTTTTCGAAGAACATAGTATGAACCAAATAAATGGTTTACATTCTGACATAAAAAAGAACTAAAAAAGAATGTACTGTTATCAGTCACTTTTCTAATTTGCCATCCCTCACTACCCCCTCCCAAAGTCTGTAAATCTCTATCTAGCTCACCATCACTTCTTTTCCTCCTCTCTCAGGTGATACATGCCCTTCTCAAGGATCAACTGTTACAGTCGCACTCTTGTTTGCATCCCCTTCTGCCACAAACAAGACCTTCATTTCCAGGTATCCCTTCTCAGTCTGGAATCTGCACTGTGACAGATGTCCTGTTTAAGACTGTGGGTACTGGAATCAGTCAACCTGAGTTCAAATCCTGACTCATTTGTCACTTTTATCAGCTATGGAACCTTGGATAATTTAATTAAGCTTTCATTGCCTTGTTTCCTCATCTTCAAAACAGACATAATAAGAGTACCTATCTAACAGGATTGCTGTTAGAATTAAATGAGTTAATACATTTAAAGAACTTAGAAGATCATCTGCCACCTAGTAAGTGCTCAGCAAATGTTAGTATTAATTTCCTCTCTGAGCTCGTTGGCCAGGGTAGAGCAGAAGATGAATAAGGAGCATCGGGAGAGTGACAAAAATTTATAATATTCTTTAAAGGAAAAGGGAGAAGGAGCTGACCAGGCACAAAACAAGAACTGATTGGCAGCAATGAGAGTCCAGTTAATATTAGGAATTGCCAATCCAGGAATTCTACTCCTAGATATATACCCAAGAGAAATGAAAACATATGTCCACACAAAAAACTTGTACACAAATGTTCAGAGCATCATTATTCATAATAGCCAAAAAGTGGAAAGAACTCAAATGCCTATCAACTGATGAGAGGATAAATAAAATGTAGTTTATCCATACAACGGAAATTCTATAATAAAAACGTCTGAAATACTGGTACATGCTACAATATGGATGAATCATGAAAACATTACGCTAAGTGAAAGGAGCCAGTCACAAAGGACCACATATAGTATGAGTCCATTTATATGAAATGTCCAGAATAGGCACATCCATATAGACAGAAAGCAGTTAGTGTTTGCCTAGGGCCGGGGGGTGGGGGAGTTGGGATTAGTGGGGGTCCAGTGGGGGATTAGAGGGGCTTAAATGGTACAGGATTTCCTTTTGGAGTCTTGAAAATGTTCTCAAATTGATTGTGGTGATGGTTGCATAATTCTAAAAAACATTGAATTGTATACCTTAAATGGGTGAATTGCATGGTGTATGAATTACATCTCAATAAAGCTGTTGCAAATAAAAAAAGCAACAAAGCAGAAGACAATGGCCTCAACACTCACTGCACGGACCACATGGCAGATTTTATAGCATATAACTTTAGTTCCTTCCTTTGCTAATTTAGAACTGATTTTTTTGAAACTTTCAGTCACATTTTCCTATGTAATTTCATGCCTAATTATTGAGATTGCTGTCTTAGTCCATCATTTTCCCACTAGGGACATCTGACGGTTGATCAATTTAAGAGGAGATTTGTTCTGGTTACCTAACTCCCTGAATTTCAAGGATCTTTCTGAGTCCATGTGTCTTGCGGTATCTGTTGTGAATTTAAGACAAAGAAAAGAACAGACTACTAATTAGGTAGACATTAATTTGAGAAAACCTTTGCTTTTAAAGATACTTTTTAAGACTTAGCGCTCAAGCCTTGGTCAAAGGATACCTGTCCCAATGGTGGACCAGGACCTGCCTTGGGTAAGGGGAAAAAGGACTTCACATGCTCCCACAATTAGTGAGGCCATTTGCTTTTTGGAGAACCTATCACTTGTACCAAATCATATCCTGTTCCCTGAACCTTTGATTAGTCATGTGTACATACAGAACTGATTTCAGTGCTTGCTGAGGAGTCTTGCACAACATCATCAAAGGTTTATTATCTCTAGGGACTGAGAACACTTCCAATGTGCAGGAAGAGATTTCTGCGATCTACCTTAAAACAAAATAAGTGGGCATTAATGATTAACTCATAATCTTCGTCAATTTTTTAAAATAAGTCTTCATGTACTGTATTCTCACTCCTCTCTCTCTTTCACACACACATACACGCACGCACACACGCGTGCATGCAATTTGTTTCAGGGTTCGAGCAAAATAAGCATAAGTAGGTCTCCGTGGATATGTATTGAAAACGTCAGGGGTGTCCTGGCATTTCGCCTTTTTAATCACCTAACACATGAGACCTGAATCTATCTACATTCTTCTACAGCCATTGACAAAGAATTAAATTGTTCACTTTTTGGAAAAGTGTTAACAGACATAAAAAAAAGCAAGAACATCAATTTCAATGTATTTCTGTATCAATGGTTTTCCAATAAGTTATCAAGCCATTATAATTAAATGGGTAGCCACAGTTACAAGAAGGAATAAAATGACCTAGTACATGCTACAGAAACTTAGAAGTATATATTATACCTGAAAATCTATTTTGAAACATACATCTAAATGAATGTTGACAAAATTAAGCAATTAGGAAGACATTTTTGCATTTATGACCTAAAGATAGTAACTTTATCTCTGTGTTAAGAATGGGTACTCTAAAAACTAAATAATTCTTCATAAAGCCCATCTTAGTTTTTCTAATATTTAAGGAATTAAGAGAGCCAAAGACTGTATTTCTCTGAAAAAAAAAGTTATTTATGAACTCCACTTGGATCTATTTTTAAGGAATTTGGTTATGAGACTGGGGAGTATCTTTTCAGGGAATACTCATCATGGAAAAACTTACTACAATTGTTCCATCCAAATGTCTTTTTTTAATTACTTAATTTGCTAATAAAAATTATAATAAACCAGAACTTGCTTTTAGCCAAATTATTTCTCAAAAGACACTGAGGGGCATCTGTTTAAAAGTAGTGATAGTATTATAGTGAATAGGAGAGAGTTTTCTCCCTTCTAAAGTAGTATGTAATATAAATTCATTTATTTTACATAAATTTTACATATTATACATAAATTTATTCAAAATAAATTCTGAAAGGTATATTCTGGTGTTTGCCTAATTCTCATTCTAGCATGTTAATCTTTTTTCAAAAAACAACACTATTTATCTGGTGTAAAAATTGGGAATCATTTTCTCCCTCCCTCACATCTGATGTCACCTACTCTGTTACTCAGTGGTCAGTGCTGAATATATGTTGAGTTTAAAGGAGATGCCTTGTAAACTGACTCTTTCAGAGGCAATGGCGAATTGACTTACTATCTGATTTCCCACAACTGAACAATGAATGACTTTAGGCCCTAAGGACATATGCTAGTGTTATTCTCAGGCCTGCCAAATGAATAGTTGGAAATATTTAAAGTCTCTGAAAGATGCTGCCCATTATAATTATCAAAATGTCTTTGCATGTTTTACACACACCAGCTATAGGAATTGGGAGCTTCTCTATTGCTAACAGTTTTGTCATTTCAAAACCAAGACTATTCTTACTCTCCAATAAAAGAATATCTCATCAATGAGAGTGGTCAACAGCACTAATGACAATGACTGACAGTGTTTGGCAGGACTGGGTAGTCAGATTCAGGAAGGCAAGATTTCCCCAAGCATCTTTAAGTTAAGTCAATGTAAACAGTTCTAACAAGATTTTGAGCTTTACATTGGAATCATTAGCAAAATTTCAAGGAAGAGAGAGAGGAAGGGAGTGCATTACAAACACACGGTGGAAAGAAAATCCCTGGAACCTAGTAACTAAAATGGATCATCGTTAAGAAGTGAAAGATAAAAGTAAAAGAAATAATAATTCACACAAAAATTATTTTCAAAAATTCTAATAAGTAGCAAGTGAATAAGACTTCCTCCAGGAGTTATATGGATGCTGGGAAACGGGAGGAGAAGACAACTCAGGTTCTGGACAGAGAGCAGACTGTGCTTTCGTTGCTCCCGTGTAGTAAGCTAAATGCTTAGGGAGGCACGTTCCCTCTTTGAGGTCAGCGGGGTACCATTTAGTACATTACTGCTGAAGTACCCTGGTGACCCAAAGGAATTAATGCAGCCTCCAAAGGTGCTTAACTTGCAAGCATTGAGAGCCCAGGCAGTAGAAGTGATAAATATTCTATTAGCCCTCTCTATTTAATATACCAAACCCCCAAAAATGCCAGTAAAAGGAAGTTTCTTTAAAGTGAAAGAATTCTGTTGTGACAGGCAATATTCAGGCAACAATTTTAAGCAGCAGTTTCTCCTTCCAGCTTGTAGATGACCCAGCAGGTGTAAGTTCATCATTCCAGTTGACCGCATTTGTGTATGCAAACCCTACTGGCCAGCTCTTATGTTACGTTGCATCCGCAGTATCTTTAAGGGAATGTGCTAACTTGAAGGAATATAAGTGGGCTCCAAAATGATTAACACCTAGACAAAATGAAGTACGCCTCTGAGGCTCCCAGCCTTTCTCTTCCTTTCCCACTTCCTGCTCTTTCCATCCTTAAGTACAACAAAAAGTTTTCTAATTAGCAAAGTCTCATAATGCAGGCTAGGGCAGGGCTGAGATGAGGCCAGAGTTAGAACTCCAACACAGCCTCTTACCATCTGTGAGGACTTGAGCAAGGCATTTTGCTCCAAATCTCAGTTTCCTCATATGTCAAAATGGGTATAATAAAATATAACTATTAGGAAGAGTCAATGAGATAACGCACATAGGAAGAATCAACGAGATAACGCACATAAAAAGTTTAACTTATTATGATTGTTGTCAGTATACGTTTTCTCTTCAAAAAGTAGGGCTATTTTAAAAGGTGATAAGTGGATAAGTCAATTATCAATATGGTTTCACTGTTGACAGAACATCTGGCATCAGAAGAAGTGATATTTTTGGTAAGCGTCTTCCTAATACCTCATAAATCATATATAGACAGTCAATTGCCAACTCTCTCTATAAAAGAGGCTCTTCTTGACATATGACACAGAATCACAGCCTAAAAACCAATATTTTAAAACTTTAAAAGACTTCCTCCCAAACTAGAGTTAAGCGATACAGTTGGATCTATCAATAGCTCATTTCTTTCCCTCCTCAGACCTGCATTCCACTAATTTTATCAGCAGATACCTTGAGACAAAGAATTTTTCAACCTCAACCTTCCTCTGCACTACTCCTTAAAAACTGCTTAATGGGAAAACAGAACCCTAAGAAACAAGGAGAGAGAAATGTGTATCCTATGCTATCTAATATTTCCAGTGAAAGAAAGGCTTTAGGAAAATCTGATCAATAAATTATTGAGTATGGTCTCAATATACTTTTATATTTATATATGCATATTTAATATATATAAGTATTATATTCAAGGCTACAAAAGTACTTTTCCTTAAAGATAAGAAAGCTAGAATATTAATAAAAGTTTATAAAATCAAGTGAAATAAATGTTGCTACACACACGTAATCACAGATAATAACAGAACTAGTTATTATAATAATTTATCTTTAAGTAGAACTCTCACAGACAGTATTGTAAACTGAACTTACAAAGATTCTCCAAGAGTCAAACTAAATTAGCATCGTGGTTCTATAAGAAGGTTGCCTGAAGTTGCAATCTGACACATGTTGCATTGTTTATTAAGTGGCTTTCTTCTTCATTTTCTAGGTAACGCATCAGCAGCAGCATCCTCATGTATGAAGAACAGCATAAATGCTCCAACTAATAGAAAAGCTCTATCCTGCCCTCAAATTCCCACCATAACCCTTGTCTGAAACTGATCAATAAAGTCTTGCAATGCAAGAGAGTAATAAGGGTCAGCCAAGAGATAGAAGTGACACTGTTCTACATCTACTGATGACCCAAGAGGCCAATTACACTCTGTCCTTTGACCAGCCATTGTCGGAAAAAAGTATGGAAGCTTTTGATGGCTAATATACAGATGCAACCCTTAATTTTATTATTGTCTCTGCCACACTGGAAGAACAGATGGAGTTAGGAAGTCTCATGTTAGAGAAGATGGCTTATAACCTACCACATTAATGGGACACAACCTCTATGAACAGAGACATCTTGAAACCTGGCACATAGTAAGTGCTCAATAAAAGTTTCTGTATTTATTAGAACTAAAATTTGGGATATCATTCAGGTATTCTGCAAACAGAACTTTGGCCCTTGCGCCCACACCAATCACCACCCTCCTCCTAGGCCACAGACTCTGTGAGGGCATTTCCTCATGGGTTATAGGAGACTATAGGAACCATTGTTGTGGTTCTTCTGAATACATCATATCATCAGAAGCTCTCCTGAAATACACTAATATTAACGTGTATTAATACACTAATATTAATAATTTGGAAGAAAGTGCCCTTTAAGGCTCGAATTATCTGAATAATGAACAAATCTCCACGTCTAATTGAACTCAGCCTGAGCATAGGCTCAGACTCAAAGCAAACTGGGTAAAGCATTTCCAGTAGAACTCAGGCAGGCCAGATGTTCTGGAAGCAGCACCGCGGTCATTATGCACATGCCAGCTCCTCCTCACTCCACCCCGGGCCAAGACCCTTTCAGCAGCGCGAGGCCTGGTTAACATATGACTCTGGCTGCATTACTGCATGGCATCACAGCACCCATGTGAACGTTTCAGCAATTTGAAACGAGCTCCACTGACAGGGACGATTAAATTGAAGCCAAAGAAACATGCAGGGAGAGCCCATTAATTACAAGATAACACTTTTGTCTGCATTACCTAAACGACCTCAGCGTGGGTGACACATAAGCGATTTACTACTTTTGGTTAAACCATACCTACGCTTCACATGAGCTAGAATGAGCACCAGTTATGAAAAAAAGTAACATAAATCACAAAGTCTAGTTGACATGGTCCTGAAGTGAAGTGAATGGTAGTGACAAATTTTTTACTGTGTTTCTGAGTTGGGGACGGTATGTTGTGTGGTGTGTGTGGTGTTGCAGTGTGTGTGTGTACGTGTGTTTGGAAGGAGATCAATGAAGGAAGCTCTTAAGGTGGGCACTGCCACACCTAATCCCCATCCCTCACATCATCACTGCACCCCCCCCCACACATTAGAAATCCATCCAGATTAAGCGGTTCCTTTAAAACAAAATGCACCCTGGGAAAGACTTGAAAGTCATAAACACCTTTGGATGCTCCACTCTGCTTTTATGAAAAGGCTTCTTTCCCCTTAATTAAAGGAATGCTAGTTTCCTTTGGGGAACTAGATGGGTAACCTCACAACATGGAGTATTTCCCTGAAAAGAAGATCTAGGTGGGATAGAATAGTCAGGATTTCAGAAAAACAGAGAAGAGCGTGAGAGTGTGTGCCTCATGTGTAGGGAGACGGTAGCGCTGGTTAAGCAAAGACATGTCGAAAAGAAAACAGGAAGGTTCCAGCAAAACACTTTGCTTTTCTTTACATTTTGCCTGGGTTTGTTCACAATTTCACACCCTAAAAATCATTTTATCTACCCCAACTTGGACGTAATAAGTTGCTAATGCCTGGTCTAGAGTAATCCTCCTAAGGATTGATATGTTTCAATATATATATTATAATTTGGATAGACAGATTTTTGCCTTTTTTTTTCCTAGTGGAATATAAAGAGGGTTCTCAGCTCATGTAATATATTACTTGCCCTGTGAATGCAGTGAGCAAGTCCATATTGGTGCTGGAGGAGCCATGTTCTAACACATGGCTGTGCTTCAGGCAAATGTCAAGCTTAAAAACAGAAGTTGACGTCGGAGATAGGGCTAGCCAATTACATTGCGATCTGAACACACCAGTGATTTATTAGTTGCTATTAGCTAACCAGCTCCTCTCCATTTGATCTGTGTATTTATTAGTTATGCATTACGCAAGCATGTATTGTCCAACTACAGAAACTGTTTTTTCAACCTCTGCCTTGTCTTCTGATATGAGAACACAATAGAATAATTTGAATTGTGATTACTTTTTAAAAAAATAAATCCTGCAACTGGAATTAAATTTCACACTGCATCTCAACCTTGCAAGGAACATAAATCTGAAACTAATACAAAAAGTGCAAAAATTTCCATATTCAAGTTAATGTTCAGCAATAGAAAAGAATAACTTCTGTTTATCTCTGAAAACAGCTTTCTTCATCTAAACAAACGACTAGAATAAGATTAAAAAGTACCTGTTTTGGTTTCTTAGATACACACACATATTCCAATTTCCTTTTACACAATGACTTTTATGCAAATGTGTACTACACAATCTTCTAACCTCCTTTACCATCACATGGGGACAATGACAGTTCAATAATTGAAATGGTACATATCTGGTATATTTGATTTTAAATTGCAAGGTTGGACTCAGGCCTATTGAAATGAAAATGCTTGTGATTCTTTGGTAATTCCAAACTGATCGGGTTATTATTTCCTGCTAGTAAAAAAAGCAAACAAGGTAGGTAAAGCTAATTATTCCATTTTTTATTTCCTTGCCATATACTTTTCCCAACGTGGCTCCTTGCATTCTCTTCCCCCACACCTTGATTTTAGTTCTTAACCCGGATTCTTTCATCCATAACATGGATAATGAGAAAACTCCAAAAATGTTCCTTAGGGGAACGTTACACTAAAAGTTACCTAGGACTAAATCCCACGTGTGTTCCTCTGCTCACCATGGAGACAAGAGATTCATTCACTGCTCCCAGCCAATTTGAAATCCAAATATGAAAACAGCATTGTGGAATTCAGACAGATTATTCTGCCTCACCACTAGCAGATGCAGGAAGAAAAAAAGCTAGTGTAATTAAGCTTTTGACTTTGAACCAGCAAAGCTGTGAACACCTCACTTAAAAATCCATATAATATTATAAGAGCAGCTGAAGCACAGGTGCTGCACAGTATTTGCACGCCCTGCATGGGAGGGTGGGGGACCAATCAGCTGGCCGGAAAAGTCATGGCCATTCCGAGCCAAGGATAAGCTAAACTGTAAATCTAAAATACTGCCAGTCTTATTCGTTCTTCCTCAGTTTGAATGTGTAGTGCTAAGTGGTTTTCATTATATCTTTTTACTGGACTCTTTAGAAAAAGTTTGGGATCATTTAAGGGGTAGATCAAATTGCAATGCATTTTTTTTTAATGAGGGTTGGAAGTAAAGGGGTTTCTTTAATACATTTCTCAGTTTATTCATTAGTCCATTATTCATCCTGCAAATATTTATTGAGGACTCATTATGTGAATGTCAACTGACAAAATTTGTAGAGGATGCAAAGGTGTGAAATTAGAAGAATATAATCAAGTCTAATAAAGTAGATGAGAAACACTATTTTTGCATTATCTGTATAGACAGATACACACACTTTACCTTGCAACACTGATTGTAGCTATCTATGCATTTAGTATTTATTAACCTCACTTTCATATGTTAAAAGAGAAGATGATGGGCAATGTGCAGTTTCATTTTATCATTTTAATTTCCTAGACTAATTTTGCTTCATCATTAAAATTTCTGGAGGAAAAATCAAAATTTAGTAGTGCTGAGCACTTCAGAGAATTTTGCTTGAAGAAATGAGTAAGATTTTCTTAAGAATAACAAAATTCCTTTTAAAAAAAACGCTAAGGAAAGTAATACTGCCAAAAAATGAATACAGCCTTGTTTGTTTCTGCAGTCATCGTTAGCAATAGACATAAAGGTATTCTTTTTTTTGAGTCCATATGGAAAGATCATCAACACATTCTGTCTCTGAGTTCTTTGCCAAAATACCATAACCCGCAAGTCCTTCTACCTTAAACTTAAAAGGAAAGGTGTTGTTCTGGTCAAATAAAGAAATAATTTTTACTAGCATACGTCTAATGTTAAAGCTGCCTAAATCCTGCCAAATACCTTAAAACAACATCTGTAAAACAGATTTTCATTATATTGATCAGTTTAAAGTTAAGCAGCTAGGCAGATGATGCTTTTAAGCTAACCCTTAACCTTTAACCTTTAACCTCCTTAAACTGGAATCAGGACACACGCTTCTCTTAGGTAATACTGGCTCAGGTTGACAACACAAGAGGTAAAGTGGTCTATTCAAATCGAACGGACACATCACATTTAGAGTATTATGAATCAATATGTTGTCAATAATGAGAAAAGTTGTTTTCTCACAGCTCTGTATTTGTCTTATAACTGCTACTTGTCACTTTCCCTCAAAGTCTGAATAATTCATGATGCAAAATGATGTAAATTAAACTCCTAATGAAAATGAATTTTATATAGATTATTGTCTAGTCATTAACTCAGAAACTATTTTAAGTCTAATTTTAATATTTTAGTCATATTACAAACCATCATTTTTTCCAGGCCCAAGCCAATTTGTTAGGTTCTCATTTAAAAGCAATTAATGTTACTTAAGAAGCAATTTTATTTTGCCGACCAAGCTTGCTAATATCCTCATTACTGCATTTGAAAATCCTCTATATCTGACTCACACAGTTTCTGGAAATCAGTTAGAAATGGCAACCTCAACTCATTGCTACTCTGGAGTATTTTTGCAGATACTACCAGAAATAATGAATGCTCCTTGAAGGATAATGTGAAATAATATAGTTTGATGGCCCAATACCAAGTTTCAAGAGCTCAAATATTTCTCTCTTCAATCTTCTTTTAATTCAAGGTAAGTTTGTTCAAAGCGTGTTTTTGTTTGTTTGTTGACCGTTTTTAGACACTACACTTCAAGGAAGCTTGAGTATTTAAGAGTAGGGGAAAAATAAATTTTTATATGACTTATAACATTTCTAAGGTAAGAGGATATATATTCTTTGGTTCTGGGATCTAAACCTCTCTATGCTTTAAAGTCCTCTTTATGAACAAGCTTTTATCTCATTTAGTTGTTATATAGTCAAAGGCAATATCCAACTCTCCCCGAAAAGCAACTTCCAGAGTAACACGGGCACCTGGCAAACTGCTCTGCAGATGGTGAGGGTGGGCAACTCATAGCCATGGAATGAATGGATAAACTTAATGCAAATATATACACACATTCAAATAATCATCAAACAATCAGATTAAATAATCTTTCCTGAGAAAATAAGCAGTAACACTCTACCTTTCTTTAGCTTCTCACATGAGATTAATAAAATAGAAAAATTTGTACATTTATATCTTTTATTCACAACATGTTCAAGTGTTAGAGGAGCTGCATGAATATAAACACAGTTCATGAATATTCTATATGGCTCCCAGGGTCGAGATCTATTATTTATACAAACTTAATGTTTATTTTTTTCTCCTAGGTATTCTAAAAGTTTTAATAGGTCAGGTATCAACAGAAAAAAAGTTGACAATTGAACAGTTGTCAACTGTTGCTGTAAAACCTATGAATTATAACACAATTAATCCACTATATCATATTTTCAATACCATCAACTTAGAAGCTTTCCATCTTAGATTAGGGCCTGTACTCCCCTCAAACCGTGTGACCCAAATCTAATGCTTTCATTATTGATCCACAGAGCGCCGATACCACGGGAACAGTGTTACAAATTCTCACACCACGTCTTTAGGTTTTTACGCTCGGTACATCAATCTAGAATTTGAACTTCGAGAAACAATCCAAATAAATGGTGCCAGGCCAACCCAAATAAATAATTCCTGCACTTGCTCTAGAGAGCCACAACCTGCTCTTTCTGTTGTGTGTTTAGAGTTTGAACTAGTACTACCGAAGCCATAGGTATGATAATCGCTGGTTGACTGCTGATAGCATAGTTATCACTGATTTCTAGTATAAATCAATAGATAACACTTGCAAAATGGATTTTGTAATCATATTTAGAGCTTGTTACAATGACTAATGGTTTGCAATATTTTCTGAATTTTAATATCCTCTAGACAAAAGAAGTTTTTAATAAGTTAAGTTACTCATCATTGAAATGAATCTGTTTCACTTGTCCATAAACCAAGACAATCAAGCCAACCCAAGAAACAAACTGCATAAAATAAATTAACCAGTAATTAGCGTTGAGAAAAAGTCAAGACAAGTTATGGAATAAATAGTGTTCATCACTTACACACATTCATTACATCTGCATAGTTTTTTCCAGCAAAGATGAAAGTATATTTGTCATTGAATGAAGATTTTTATCTGCACCACACCCATTGTTGGGCATAGACACATTACTAGCTGGGAAAAGTCACGAAAAATAACAACAGAGTTAAGCAGAAGACTTTAAACTGATGCTAAGGGAGAGTGTGTTTAATCAATACTAGTAGGAACTTACAGAAAAGAAAAAAAAAAAACCATCGTGTTTGGATAGTCCTTGTTTGTCACCAAACAAAAGATGATGCATTCACAAGGTAGTACTGTTTTTGTCCTCTGCTCCCTGGAACCATTAACACTTAGCCAAGAGCAGTGCTATTTTTTTAAAAATCAATCAATAAAAGAGGTTTAAAAGTATTATTTTATATATGAAAATACTCACAAAAGTTATTTTATTTTGGGGAAACCAGTAAAGCAATCAATGCCACTGAGCTAGGTGTCAAAGGCACACATGGCAAATCTTTCAAATAAATTCTCCAATTCCATGGATTTCAATATACGTTTAGTAACGTTAAACAGAAACCGTGTATCTTGCCCTTCTATTTTTTTCCCCAACTTGCAGATTTGTGCTCCAAGCTCTGAAACAGTTAATTCCCTTCTCTACTCCGTGCCAACGGAAATGGATGTCACTGCTTACCTTGTAGAGCTTCAGGGCGGCCTCGTGCCTGTGATTGGTGGTATGCAAGCGTAATTTATCCACACTGTTGGTGTAGTAGTCACAGGCGTTACATTTTAGGTGAACGGGGTTGCCAATGGCAATACACTTCAGCCTCCACTCATTGCTCTTGCCCCCTTCTTTAATGTGAGCCACCAGTTGATATTTCTGCATATGTTTATCAGTCTTGCAGTGGAG